>NW_027638714.1:50000-57490 GCF_951216825.1 Electrona antarctica
CCACCTGCATGCACTACAACTAAACCATGTAACGACCCCATTAGATGACCGATGCAACCTGCATGCACTACAACTAAACCATGTAATGACCCCATTAGATGACCGATGCCACCTGCATGCACTACAACTAAACCATGTAATGACCCCATTAGATGACCGATGCAACCTGCATGCACTACAACTAAACCATGTAATGACCCCATTAGATGACCGATGCAACCTCCATGTAATGACCCCATTAGATGACCGATGCCACCTGCATGCACTACAACTAAACCATGTAATGACACCATTAGATGACCGATGCAACCTCCATGTAATGACCCCATTAGATGACCGATGCCACCTGCATGTAATGACACCATTAGATGACCGATGCAACCTCCATGTAATGACCCCATTAGATGACCGATGCCACCTGCATGCACTACAACTAAACCATGTAATGACCCCATTAGATGACCGATGCCACCTGCATGCACTACAACTAAACCATGTAATGACCCCATTAGATGACCGATGCCACCTGCATGCACTACAACTAAACCATGTAACGACCCCATTAGATGACCGATGCCACCTGCATGCACTACAACTAAACCATGTAATGACCCCATTAGATGACCGATGCCACCTGCATGCACTACAACTAAACCATGTAATGACCCCATTAGATGACCGATGCCACCTGCATGCACTACAACTAAACCATGTAACGACCCCATTAGATGACCGATGCCACCTGCATGCACTACAACTAAACCATGTAATGACCCCATTAGATGACCGATGCCACCTGCATGTAATGACCCCATTAGATGACCGATGCCACCTGCATGTAATGACCCCATTAGATGGCCGATGCCACCTGCATGCACTACAACTAAACCATGTAATGACACCATTAGATGACCGATGCAACCTCCATGTAATGACCCCATTAGATGACCGATGCCACCTGCATGTAATGACACCATTAGATGACCGATGCAACCTCCATGTAATGACCCCATTAGATGACCGATGCCACCTGCATGCACTACAACTAAACCATGTAATGACCCCATTAGATGACCGATGCAACCTGCATGTAATGACCCCATTAGATGACCGATGCCACCTGCATGTAATGACCCCATTAGATGACCGATGCCACCTGCATGTAATGACCCCATTAGATGACCGATGCCACCTGCATGCACTACAACTAAACCATGTAATGACCCCATTAGATGACCGATGCCACCTGCATGCACTACAACTAAACCATGTAATGACCCCATTAGATGACCGATGCAACCTGCATGCACTACAACTAAACCATGTAATGACCCCATTAGATGACCGATGCCACCTGCATGCACTACAACTAAACCATGTAATGACCCCATTAGATGACCGATGCCACCTGCATGCACTACAACTAAACCATGTAATGACCCCATTAGATGACCGATGCAACCTGCATGCACTACAACTAAACCATGTAATGACCCCATTAGATGACCGATGCCACCTGCATGCACTACAACTAAACCATGTAACGACCCCATTAGATGACCGATGCCACCTGCATGCACTACAACTAAACCATGTAACGACCCCATTAGATGACCGATGCCACCTGCATGCACTACAACTAAACCATGTAACGACCCCATTAGATGACCGATGCAACCTGCATGCACTACAACTAAACCATGTAATGACCCCATTAGATGACCGATGCCACCTGCATGCACTACAACTAAACCATGTAATGACCCCATTAGATGACCGATGCCACCTGCATGCACTACAACTAAACCATGTAACGACCCCATTAGATGACCGATGCAACCTGCATGCACTACAACTAAACCATGTAATGACCCCATTAGATGACCGATGCCACCTGCATGCACTACAACTAAACCATGTAATGACCCCATTAGATGACCGATGCAACCTGCATGCACTACAACTAAACCATGTAATGACCCCATTAGATGACCGATGCCACCTGCATGCACTACAACTAAACCATGTAACGACCCCATTAGATGACCGATGCCACCTGCATGCACTACAACTAAACCATGTAATGACCCCATTAGATGACCGATGCCACCTGCATGCACTACAACTAAACCATGTAATGACCCCATTAGATGACCGATGCCACCTGCATGCACTACAACTAAACCATGTAATGACCCCATTAGATGACCGATGCCACCTGCATGCACTACAACTAAACCATGTAATGACCCCATTAGATGACCGATGCCACCTGCATGCACTACAACTAAACCATGTAATGACCCCATTAGATGACCGATGCCACCTCCATGTAACGACCCCATTAGATGACCGATGCCACCTCCATGTAATGACCCCATTAGATGACCGATGCCACCTGCATGCACTACAACTAAACCATGTAATGACCCCATTAGATGACCGATGCCACCTGCATGCACTACAACTAAACCATGTAATGACCCCATTAGATGACCGATGCCACCTGCATGCACTACAACTAAACCATGTAACGACCCCATTAGATGACCGATGCCACCTGCATGCACTACAACTAAACCATGTAATGACCCCATTAGATGACCGATGCCACCTGCATGCACTACAACTAAAAACAACTAAACTGAAAAGAAGAAGGCGAAGATCGAAGATGCATGTTTTTGATGTTTTTTCAGAATTATAGTTTTACACGATGGATTTTATAGTATTAGAGTATAGTATAGTATAGTATTAGAAGTATAGTGTTAGAGTATATAGCCTACAGATGTGTCAGTCTATATCTTTGTTTAATCTAAATACAAAAATGATTTAGCCTATACCTATACCTCAAATTGTCATAATATTATGCCAAACTCCTTTAATGTTGATGTCTGCCACTGATAAAGACAGACAGACAGACAGACAGACAGACAGACAGACAGGCAGGCAGGCAGGCAGGCAGGCAGGCAGGCAGGCAGGCAGACAGCCTGTAAGCCTACAGACAGACAGACAGACAGACAGGCAGACAGACAGGCAGACAGACAGGCAGGCAGGCAGGCAGGCAGGCAGGCAGGCAGGCAGCCTGTAAGCCTACAGACAGACAGACAGACAGGCAGACAGACAGACAGACAGGCAGACAGACAGACAGGCAGGCAGGCAGGCAGGCAGGCAGGCAGGCAGGCAGACAGACAGCCTGTAAGCCTACAGACAGACAGACAGACAGACAGACAGACAGACAGACAGAAACACAGCCAGCTAGACCTGAGTCAGAAATAATTAGCCTCTTTCATAATTACAGGAAAGAGATCAGTGGAAGTTGTGTAAAATAGGTGTGGGACCATGCATGGTGGCATATATATAATCATAATAATAACTACAACTGCCTACTTGCCTACTTGCTTGTTGCACACAAGCAGGCCATAAATGGCCTACTAGTGCGCAAGCAAGTATACTGTCGACCGCTACAAAGGAAATGCCTCTATGTATGTAATTTGTAAGTTGATTAGCGGTACACTGGTTACTTTGCGTATGCCCCGTTTGATGCGTATGTATCGCAGAGGCGTATCTACAATAAGGCGAGGGCAGGCGTCCGCCTGTCCAAATCCATTTCTGGCCAAAATCCATACAATGAGAAAAAAAGAGGACAAAAACAAAAACAAGATCTGAGAACTATTAGTGGACAGCTGATTGGCCGTCGCGGTAGAGCGCGACCCTCAATCACCCATTGGAATGTAAATGCAAGCCTTTCAGCCTTTGTATACTACTGTCTGGCAGGTACATCTCTTTGTATCCTACTGTCTGGCAGGTACATCTCTTTGTATCCTACTGTCTGGCAGGTACATCTCTTTGTATCCTACTGTCTGGCAGGTACATCTCTTTGTATCCTACTGTCTGGCAGGTACATCTCTTTGTATCCTACTGTCTGGCAGGTACATCTCTTTGTATCCTACTGTCTGGCAGGTATATCTCTTTGTATCCTACTGTCTGGCAGGTACATCTCTTTGTATCCTACTGTCTGGCAGGTACATCTCTTTGTATCCTACTGTCTGGCAGGTACATCTCTTTGTATCCTACTGTCTGGCAGGTATATCTCTTTGTATCCTACTGTCTGGCAGGTACATCTCTTTGTATCCTACTGTCTGGCAGGTACATCTCTTTGTATCCTACTGTCTGGCAGGTACATCTCTTTGTATCCTACTGTCTGGCAGGTACATCTTTGTATCCTACTGTCTGGCAGGTATATCTCTTTGAAAACCTTTAGTGCTACGATTGTGCGCGTGGAGACGACAATTAACACATCTTGCCTGTCCAAAATGTAATTCTTGCCTGCCTGCCCGAAATGTAATTCTTGCCTGCCCAAAATGTAATTCCTGGAAACGCCACTGATGTATCGTAGCAGCATATGACGTCAGGGTATAACTGGTACAACTATAGCTCTCAATGATGACGTAATAAAGATGTGGATTAAAGGACCCAATGCCAGGGTGTAATTGGTTTTCGATGGTGACGTAATGACGATATGTTTTAGTGTCGGGAGGATTAAAGGTAATGCCCCCTATGTATACATGTATGTAATCTGACACCACTGCCGTATCAGGCACAAGTAGTCATTACGTCATACGCTGGCACGGCGCATACGCATCAAACATCGTCCTGGACGAAAACTATTACTTGCGCGCAAGTAATAATATGGAACCATGCATGGTGGCATAATGGGTACAGAAAAACAGCTCCATATTATGTGTTGCGAAGGCTTTCACTTAGAGTCCCATATATGGGATAACCCATAGTCCCATATATGGAGACAACAGCGATATCCAGCGCTGACATCAGATGAATGTAGAAACTCCAAAGATGGATATACACTGTGGTGACATCATCGTAACACTAGACTTGCACAGCATAAAAGGCGGCTCCCATGGCTTCTAAACCTGATTCCAGGCAACGCACGCGGTATCTCCAACAGGTCAACATATACGAATCAAGGTATCTGGCTTTACAACCCATATACCTTGAATGGCTTGTATTACCTTGGGTTACGAGTCTTCTAGATCAGGGGTTCTCAACCCGTGGGTCGCGACCCCTCGGGGGGTCGCCAAATTATTTGAGGGGGTCCCCAAATTATTTTCAAAAAATATATATATATATATATTTTGTTTTTTAATTTCTTTTTCACGATTTTTCAAAAATAGCAGACCTACAAGCTCATAGCGCGCCACTCGGTGGCGCGCTATGAGCTTGTAGATCTGCTATTTTTAAATAGCTAAATTATAACAATGCTTAAAACACCAAAAGGGGTTCCCGCCCAAAATGGTTTAAGGTTATTGTAGCAGTCAATTTATATTGGGGGTCGGGAGGGGGCGGGGCGGGGGTCCCGAGACGTTGCCAAAGCATTTTCGGGGGTCCCCGGCCAAAAACGTTGAGAACCCCTGTTCTAGATGAGACAGAATAACTGGCTAATGGCTAAGCAACTCGTAGAGCATTGAAGTAGAGGTTTCCACATCCCGGTTAAGTTGGTATCGAACACTACTGTAGCGGGTCCTAACGAAATAATCAGCACTGGTTCGACCTATTTTACATTATCCATATAGCCTATATAGTACATTGGTTCCCAAAGTGGGGTCCGGGGACCCCTAGGGGTCCTTGAGGGAGTTCCAGCTGGGGTCCCCGCAGCCAAATGACATAGTTTTAGGAACCAAATGGACCCTTATGGGTCTGTAACGGGTCCAAATTGGTTCCATTTGTATACACTCTCAGAGTTAAATTAACATTGATTTTTACAATATAAACTGGGGGTCCCAGAGATAGAAATGCCATTAAATGGGGGGTCCGTCCGTATAGACTAATGCATGTCAAACTGTCCTTGAAATTAAACGGGTTGAGAATCACTGCTGTGAAAATCTTCTCTTATGGGGGGTCCCTGACATATCTTTTCAAATCGGGGGGGGGGGGTCCGTGGGGCTAATTACTGTCATTTTGGGGGTCCTTGATATGAAAAAGTTTGGGAGCCACTGATAGAGCATCAGTTCCAGGCCGCTTGCTTCAGGGGCTGTTGAACAGGTGGTGGGGGGGGGGGGGAGGAGGGTTGAGACACACACACACACACACACACACACACACACACACATACACTGACACACACACACACACTGACACACACACACACACACACACACACACACACACACACACACACACACACACACACATTTTGCCAGCCTTCCGTGGTGGTGCTCTCTCTGCCTGTCTGAATATTCACACCTCCCCCCTCCTCCCCTCCTCCCCCCCTCCCCAGAGCAGCACGCCCAGAAAACAGGATGCGGTCCGCATAGTGGGGGGGGGGGGGTTACAATTAAACATGTTGCATTCATGCAATGAGGGTGTCTGGAAACGACACTCAAATACACAGAATGTCCACATCCCTTTGTATAGTCTGGGGTTCTTAATGTCCACATCCCTTTGTAGAGTCTGGGGTTCTTAATGTCCACATCCCTTTGTATAGTCTGGTGTTCTTAATGTCCACATCCCTTTGTATAGTCTGGGGTTCTTAATGTCCACATCCCTTTGTATAGTCTGGGGTTCCTAATGTCCACATCCCTTTGTATAGTCTGGGGTTCTTAATGTCCACATCCCTTTGTATAGTCTGGGGTTCTTAATGTCCACATCCCTTTGTATAGTCTGGGGTTCTTAATGTCCACATCCCTTTGTATAGTCTGGTGTTCTTAATGTCCACATCCCTTTGTATAGTCTGGGGTTCTTAATGTCCACATCCCTTTGTATAGTCTGGGGTTCCTAATGTCCACATCCCTTTGTATAGTCTAGGGTTCTTAATGTCCACATCCCTTTGTAGTCTGGGGTTCTTAATGTCCACATCCCTTTGTAGTCTGGGGTTCTTAATGTCCACAACCCTCTGGGGTTCTTAATGTCCACATCCCTTTGTATAGTCTGGGTTCTTAATGTCCACATCCCTTTGTATAGTCTGGGGTTCTTAATGTCCACATCCCTAGTCTGGGGTTCTTAATGTCCACATCCCTTTGTAGTCTGGGGTTATTAATGTCCACATCCCTTTGTAGTCTGGGGTTCCTAATGTCCACATCCCTTTGTATAGTCTGGGGTTCCTAATGTCCACATCCCTTTGTAGTCTGGGGTTCTTAATGTCCACATCCCTTTGTAGTCTGGGGTTCTTAATGTCCACATCCCTTTGTATAGTCTGGGGTTCTTAATGTCCACATCCCTTTGTAGTCTGGGGTCTTAATGTCCACATCCCTTTGTAGTCTGGGGTTCTTAATGTCCACATCCCTTTGTATAGTCTGGGGTTCTTAATGTCCACATCCCTTTGTAGAGTCTGGGGTTCTTAATGTCCACATCCCTAGTCTGGGGTTCTTAATGTCCACATCCCTAGTCTGGGGTTCTTAATGTCCACATCCCTTTGTAGTCTGGGGTTCTTAATGTCCACATCCCTTTGTATAGTCTGGGGTTCTTAATGTCCA
>NW_027638713.1:0-17500 GCF_951216825.1 Electrona antarctica
AGAGGACCTAAAAGGTAGATGTACCTAGTGTAGTATATGCTCTCCCAGAGGACCTGAAAGGTAGATGTACGTAGTGTAGTATATGCTCTCCCAGAGGACCTAAAAGGTAGATGTACCTAGTGTAGTATATGCTCTCCCAGAGGACCTAAAAGGTAGATGTACCTAGTGTAGTATATGCTCTCCCAGAGGACCTAACAGGTAGATGTACCTAGTGTAGTATATGCTCTCCCAGAGGACCTAAAAGGTAGATGTACCTAGTGTAGTATATGCTCTCCCAGAGGACCTGAAAGGTAGATGTACCTAGTGTAGTATATGCTCTCCCAGAGGACCTAAAAGGTAGATGTACCTAGTGTAGTATATGCTCTCCCAGAGGACCTGAAAGGTAGATGTACCTAGTGTAGTATATGCTCTCCCAGAGGACCTAAAAGGTAGATGTACATAGTGTAGTATATGCTCTCCCAGAGGACCTGAAAGGTAGATGTACCTAGTGTAGTATATGCTCTCCCAGAGGACCTGAAAGGTAGATGTACCTAGTGTAGTATATGCTCTCCCAGAGGACCTAAAAGGTAGATGTACCTAGTGTAGTATATGCTCTCCCAGAGGACCTGAAAGGTAGATGTACCTAGTGTAGTATATGCTCTCCCAGAGGACCTGAAAGGTAGATGTACCTAGTGTAGTATATGCTCTCCCAGAGGACCTAAAAGCAGAACCCATTCATCACCACCAAACCAAATAAATGTATTTCTCATTTTATGTTCATTAAAAGTTAGCTTTAATTCAATTCATGGGTTTTCCCTGACTCGACGACTACACTGACCCAACGACTAAATTGGGAGAGAAGGGGGTAAGTAATTGGCGACTCTAAATAAATTAAACACTCTCTCACTGTCTCTGTCTCTCGCACGCACGCACGCACGCACGCACGCACACGCACGCGCACACGCACACGCGCACACGCACACGCACACACACACACACACACACACACACACACAGCACCTAACCGAATACCACGCATTCCTTTTCATTACCGTTCTGACTATAGACCCTCCCACGTTCGTATTTTTTATTGAGGTTGTTCTGTTTATTTTTAGCTACCCTCTTTCCTCCCCCCCCCCCCCCCCTAACCCCCCCTCCCTCCCCCCTCGCTGCATTTCATTAATTCTCTCGTTCTTCATATGTGGCACAAATACTATAGTGTATAGGACACACACTGGCTGTGGACAGCAGAGCTACAAGACACACACTGGCTGTGGACAGCAGAGCTACAAGACACACACTGGCTGTGGACAGCAGAGCTACAAGACACACACTGGCTGTGGACAGCAGAGCTACAAGACACACACTGGCTGTGGACAGCAGAGCTACAAGACACACGCTGGCTGTGGACAGCAGAGCTACAAGACACACACTGGCTGTGGACAGCAGAGCTACAAGACACACCCTGGCTGTGGACAGCAGAGCTACAAGACACACCCTGGCTGTGGACAGCAGAGCTACAAGACACACACTGGCTGTGGACAGCAGAGCTACAAGACACACCCTGGCTGTGGACAGCAGAGCTACAAGGAGGTTTTTATACTTTTAGACAGTGCAGTGATTATAATTCACTGGTTGTCAACATTCGGTGCTGGGGACCACCCGGGGACCACCAGCGCTCCAAACGGACCCTTAAACCATTCTGGGCGGGAACCCCTTTTGTTGTTTTAAGCATTATGTTATGCTTTAGCTATTGAAAAATAGCAGGTCTGTTATTTTTGAAAAGTCGTGAAAATGTGGCGCAAATCTTTGAATATATATTCTTTCAGAGCGAACATTTTTAACCCAAATCTTTTCCTCTGGGGATTTAGAAGAGGCCTTTTGTAGAATCGTCCTGCAGGTCTACGCAATGATTCAACCTAGTGGGCCGGGGCCCGTGACTGAGGATATCCCCAAGTGGGTCGGAGCCCGTGACTGAGGATATCCCCAAGTGGGTCGGGGCCCGTGACTGAGGATATCCCCTAGTGGGCCGGGGCCCGTGACTGAGGATATCCCCAAGTGGGTCGGAGCCCGTGACTGAGGATATCCCCAAGTGGGTCGGAGCCCGTGACTGAGGATATCCCCAAGTGGGTCGGGGCCCGTGACTGAGGATATCCCCTAGTGGGTCGGGGCCCGTGACTGAGGATATCCCCTAGTGGGCCCGGGGCCCGTGACTGAGGATATCCCCTAGTGGGTCGGGGCCCGTGACTGAGGATATCCCCTAGTGGGTCGGGGCCCGTGACTGAGGATATCCCCTAGTGGGTCGGGGCCCGTGACTGAGGATATCCCCTAGTGGGCTGGGGCCCGTGACTGAGGATATCCCCTAGTGGGCCGGGGCCCGTGACTGAGGATATCCCCTAGTGGGCCGGGGCCCGTGACTGAGGATATCCCCTAGTGGGCTGGGGCCCGTGACTGAGGATATCCCCTAGTGGGTCGGGGCCCGTGACTGAGGATATCCCCTAGTGGGTCGGGGCCCGTGACTGAGGATATCCCCTAGTGGGTCGGGGCCCGTGACTGAGGATATCCCCTAGTGGGTCGGGGCCCGTGACTGAGGATATCCCCTAGTGGGCCCAAACGATCCAGCAGTGAATTAAGCAGCAAGCAAAGGAATGAACAAAGTGCAAACTTCCCCTTTGAAGTGAGTTCGTGATTGGTTGAGAAGGATCAATAATATACAACAACGGTATAGGCCACTATTATAGGAACTGCACTTTCAGCGAAACTTGCCGATTTCCCGAATTCCCCCCCTAGACATTTCTGTGTAGTTTTGTAAGTAACCGACTCACTGCAGCCCCCTACTGGGGCGCAGCTGCAAGTGCGGAGCCACACCCGGTATGTACACCATACTGTACTCCATACTGTACACCATACTGTACTCCATACTGTACACCATAATGTACACCATACTGTACACCATACTGTACTCCATACTGTACACCATACTGTACACCATACTGTACTCCATACTGTACACCATAATGTACACCATACTGTACACCATACTGTACTCCATACTGTACACCATACTGTACACCATACTGTACTCCATACTGTACTCCATACTGTACACCATACTGTACACCATACTGTACACCATACTGTACAGCATTCAACAGTTGCTGATGCAGAGAAAAAGACTGCCGGACGAGTGCGTGCGTGCGTGCGTGCGTGCGTGCGTGCGTACCTTGTATGCATCCACTACCAGTTCGATGAGGCTGGGGGTCTGGAAGAAACCCAGCTTGCCCAGATAGGAACCTGGGAGGAAGTCCACCAAGCTCTGCAGAGAGGAGAGGAGAGAGAGAGGGAGACACAGGCTTAGGCACATGCTTTTCACCGCGGCTCAGTGACGTCATGTTGTAGTTTTAGTAAAAACAGAGAGGTGTGTTGGGGTGAGCGGCTTTTCACCACGGCTCAGTGACGTCATGTTGTAGTTTTAGTAAAAACAGAGAGGTGTGTTTGGGTGAGCGGTGAGTCTCTTACCACCACGGCTCAGTGACGACATGTTGGGCAGTCTGAACTCCCACACAACATCAGGTGGGAACTGGCAGCCATGACTACCAACAGCAAATAGGAACTGGCAGCCAAGACTACCAACAGCCAATAGGAACTGGCAGCCATGATTACCAACAGCCAATAGGAACTGGCAGCCGTGACTACCAACAGCCAATAGGAACTGGCAGCCATGATTACCAACAGCCAATAGGAACTGGCAGCCATGATTACCAACAGCCAATAGGACCTGGCAGCCATGTAGTCCTGGTAGCAGGAATATAGTAAATAATGAAAAAATAAATCGCTATAAAATTTAGCGCCATGCTTGAATGCCCCCCCCCCCCCTGTCAAAAACAGCTAAAATCACTAAAATGAAAGAAAGCAGGAAATTAAAAAAACATTCCCACAGTCGACTCGGCATCTTTTACTTTCTCTAATAACCTAAAACATGAACCTTGGTTGAAAAAAAAACTAAAGTTGTCTTTAAGTAAATTTCTGTTTTTGTTTTATATATTTTTTATCCCACGATTTTGTAACCCATTTTTCATCCCTGTGTCAATTATCTAATCCTGGGCTCTACACACCCTCCGCCAAGCTGGTCCCCATATATGGGGGACATGGGGAGAGCAACGGACTTGAACTCCTGCTTCCTTCATGCCTGAGTGTCCAAGTTGCTCCTTTACACCTGACAGGGGGGAGTTTCCCTGGTTGGACGTAGCACGTGGAAGGAACACGTTATTCCAACCAGTTCCTTTCCCCTCCATCAGGAGCCCCGGCTGGCCAGGGGGAGGTAGTTTAAAGAGACCAGGATTACTGCATGTTTTTTGTGAGGGTAGGGGACACGGAGAGAACATGTGAGGGTACCTACCCTATAGGGGACACGGGGAGAACATGTGAGGGAACCTACCCTAGGGGACACGGGGGGGAGAACATGTGAGGGTAGCTACCCTAGGGGACACGGGGAGAACATGTGAGGTTACCTACCCTAGGGGGACACGGGAGAACATGTGAGGGTACCTACCCTAGGGGAGACGGGGAGAACATGTGAGGGTACCTACCCTAGGGGACACGGGGAGAACATGTGAGGGTACCTACCCTACGGGACACGGGGAGAACATGTGAGGGTACCTACCCTATAGGGGACACGGGAGAACATGTGAGGGTACCTACCCTAGGGGACACAGGGGGGAGAACATGTGAGGGTAGCTACCCTAGGGGACACGGGGAGAACATGTGAGGGTACCTACCCTAGGGGGACACGGGAGAACATGTGAGGGTACCTACCCTAGGGGACACGGGGAGAACATGTGAGGGTACCTACCCTAGGGGAGACGGGGAGAACATGTGAGGGTACCTACCCTAGGGGACACGGGGAGAACATGTGAGGGTACCTACCCTAGGGGACACGGGGAGAACATGTGAGGGTACCTACCCTAGGGGACACGGAGAGAACATGTGAGGGTACCTACCCTAGGGGGACACGGGAGAACATGTGAGGGTACCTACCCTAGGGGACACGGGGAGAACATGTGAGGGTGCCTACCCTAGGGGACACGGGGAGAACATGTGAGGGTACCTACCCTAGGGGGACACGGGGAGAACATGTGAGGGTACCTACCCTAGGGGGACACGGGGAGAACATGTGAGGGTACCTACCCTAGGGGACACGGGGAGAACATGTGGGGGTGCCTACCCTAGGGGACACGGGGAGAACATGTGAGGGTACCTACCCTAGGGGACACGGGGAGAACATGCAAACGCCACACAGAAAGGCCCTTTCGCCTACCCCGCCTCGGGTATGGGCACTGATGGGAGGAAACACGCCGCCAGCACCCACAGCGTTCTAGCTGTGAGGCGACAGCACTACAGACTGTGGGAATGGAACCCAGAACCTTCTAGCGGTGAGGCGACAGCACTACCGACTGTGGGAATGGAACCCAGAACCTTCTAGCGGTGAGGAGACAGCACTACCGACTGTGGGAATGGAACCCAGAACCTTCTAGCGGTGAGGAGACAGCACTACCGACTGTGGGAATCGAACCCAGAACCTTCTAGCTGTGAGGAGACAGCACTACAGACTGTGGGAATGGAACCCAGGACCTTCTAGCTGTGAGGCGACAGCACTACCGACTGTGGGAATGGAACCCAGGACCTTCTAGCTGTGAGGCGACAGCACTACCGACTGTGGGAATGGAACCCAGGACCTTCTAGCTGTGAGGCGACAGCACTACCGACTGTGGGAATGGAACCCAGGACCTTCTAGCTGTGAGGAGACAGCACTACCGACTGTGGGAATGGAACCCAGGACCTTCTAGCTGTGAGGCGACAGCACTACCGACTGTGGGAATGGAACCCAGGACCTTCTAGCTGTGAGGCGACAGCACTACCGACTGTGGGAATGGAACCCAGGACCTTCTAGCGGTGAGGAGACAGCACTACCGACTGTGGGAATGGAACCCAGGACCTTCTAGCTGTGAGGCGACAGCACTACCGACTGTGGGAATGGAACCCAGGACCTTCTAGCGGTGAGGAGACAGCACTACCGACTGTGGGAATGGAACCCAGGACCTTCTAGCGGTGAGGAGACAGCACTACAGACTGTGGGAATGGAACCCAGGACCTTCTAGCGGTGAGGCGACAGCACTACCGACTGTGGGAATGGAACCCAGAACCTTCTAGCGGTAAGGAGACAGCACTACAGACTGTGGGAATGGAACCCAGGACCTTCTAGCTGTGAGGCGACAGCACTACCGACTGTGGGAATGGAACCCAGGACCTTCTAGCGGTGAGGAGACAGCACTACCGACTGTGGGAATGGAACCCAGGACCTTCTAGCTGTGAGGAGACAGCACTACCGACTGTGGGAATGGAACCCAGAACCTTCTAGCTGTGAGGAGACAGCACTACCGACTGTGGGAATGGAACCCAGGACCTTCTAGCGGTGAGGCGACAGCACTACCGACTGTGGGAATGGAACCCAGGACCTTCTAGCTGTGAGGCGACAGCACTACCGACTGTGGGAATGGAACCCAGGACCTTCTAGCGGTGAGGCGACAGCACTACCGACTGTGGGAATGGAACCCAGAACCTTCTAGCTGTGAGGAGACAGCACTACCGACTGTGGGAATGGAACCCAGGACCTTCTAGCTGTGAGGAGACAGCACTACCGACTGTGGGAATGGAACCCAGGACCTTCTAGCTGTGAGGAGACAGCACTACCGACTGTGGGAATGGAACCCAGGACCTTCTAGCGGTGAGGCGACAGCACTACCGACTGTGGGAATGGAACCCAGGACCTTCTAGCTGTGAGGAGACAGCACTACCGACTGTGGGAATCGAACCCAGGACCTTCTAGCTGTGAGGAGACAGCACTACCGACTGTGGGAATGGAACCCAGGACCTTCTAGCTGTGAGGAGACAGCACTACCGACTGTGGGAATCGAACCCAGAACCTTCTAGCTGTGAGGAGACAGCACTACCGACTGGGAATGGAACCCAGGACCTTCTAGCTGTGAGGAGACAGCACTACCGACTGTGGGAATGGAACCCAGGACCTTCTAGCGGTGAGGCGACAGCACTACCGACTGTGGGAATGGAACCCAGGACCTTCTAGCTGTGAGGAGACAGCACTACCGACTGTGGGAATGGAACCCATCTGGCTGACATCTCACAGTGGATGTCCTCCAACCACCTCAAGCTGAACCCAGACAAGACTGAGCTTCTCTTCTTCCCAGCTAAGTCCTGCCCGATGCGGGAGCTAACTATTTCCGTAGACAACGCCCTGGTAACGTCTGTCCCAACAGCCAGGAACCTTGGTGTTGTCCTGGACAGTCAGCTCTCGTTCAAAACTCACATCACAGCTGTCACTCGATCCTGTAGGTTCACACTCTATAACATACGACGAATTAGACCGTTCCTCACCCAGGAATCATCCCAGCTCCTAATCCAGACAACAGTCCTGGCAAAACTTGACTATTGTAACTCTCTCCTTACTGGCTTACCGGCATGTGCACTGAAGCCTCTCCAACTGATCCAAAATGCCGCAGCTCGCTTGGTCTTCAACCAGCCAAAATTCTCACATGTCTCCCCCCTGCTCCGCTCCCTGCACTGGCTCCCGGTCGCTGCCCGCACAGAATACAAAACTCTGATGTTGGCATTTAAAGCAACCAAAGGTATGGCTCCCCCATATCTTGCCAGCATGATTGAACCCTACAAACCCTCCCGCGCACTCAGATCAGCCAACGCAGGGAAGCTGGAAGTACCCTCACTAAAAACGCCGGGACAACGCTCCACACGTCCCAAACTCTTCTCCCTTCTGGCCCCAAAACTGTGGAATGCACTTCCCGTTGCAATCAGAACTGCAGCATCACTCCCGATCTTCCGCCGTAGTCTGAAAACCCACCTTTTCAGACTCCATCATGGCCCATAGCACTTACCCTACCCCCCTTAGACAGCACTTCTTAGACTTATATAGCATTTGAAACAGACTTATAGCATGTCATGTAGACAGCACAATAAGTGCATTGTATGTAGTCATAGCACTTCATAGTATATAGTGTATAGTAGTCATAGCACTTCATAGTATATATGTACAGCATAGTATAGCATATATGTGTAGTTTATATGTATAGTGTCATTATATAGATATGTTCTAGTTATAGTTTATATGTATAGTGTCATTATATAGATATGTTCTAGTCACGTTCTTAGCTTACGCATGTTTCGCGATAAATGCTTTTTACATATGTGATGTATTCCCATGCTTTTTGTTCTTGCTTATTGTAAGTCGCTCTGGATTAAGAGCGTCTGCTAAATGCCTAAATTGTAAATTGTAAATTGTAACCCAGGACCTTCTAGCTGTGAGGAGACAGCACTACCGACTGTGGGAATGGAACCCAGGACCTTCTAGCTGTGAGGAGACAGCACTACAGACTGTGGGAATGGAACCCAGGACCTTCTAGCTGTGAGGAGACAGCACTACCGACTGTGCCACCGTGCCCCCATTTCCCCCCTCTTAACACATTTTGTGCCTAAAACGTCTGTGGACGTCCTGGGTATTACCGCACGTGCATAGCCCAAGACGTCTGTGGACGTCTTTGAAGAAAAAAAAAAAAATATATATATATATATATATATATATATATATATATATTTTTTTTTTATTAAAAAAAAATCAGAAAAATCAAAACACTTTTTTTTTAACACGTGGTGCCAAAGTTTGTGTTTTCGCCATTGAGAATGCATTTGGCGTTTAAATTAAATAACTCAGAAACTATAAAACATTTCAAAGTAAAAAGTTCCAGCATGTGTCTCCACAGTCAGCTGAATTATAAAAAATGTGAATGGATTTTCTAGGTGAAAGTGATTTTGGGCAGTTTTGCGTGGGCTCTCAATGTGTTAACATATGGACTATAGAGCGTCGCAGTCCCGCCCCCTTTCATGACGACACCAGGCCCAGGAAATGAATCCCAATGCATTTTTCCTCATAGACATTTCAAAAGGTATTTATTTAAAGACCTTTTAAGCGCCGTACGAAGCCAACTCGAGTCGTGACAAATCATGACAACACACACAATATTTTGGACCAAACAAATAATTACATAGAAGAAAAACAACAAAAAAAGTGTTGTAACCTTGCCGTTTGTTGTCTTGATTTGTCACGACAAAAATTGGCTTTGTCCGCGGCTTAAACGTCTTTAAATAAATACTTTCTGAAATGTCTATGAGGAAAATAAACGGAGAATAATTTCCTGGGCCCTGGGAAGGGGGCGGGACTGCGACGCTCTATACTAGGTCATTCATGAAGGGGGCGGGACTGCGACGCTCTATACTAGGTCATTCATGAAGGGGGCGGGACTGCGACGCTCTATACTAGGTCATTCATGAAGGGGGCGGGACTGCGACGCTCTATACTAGGTCATTCTGGGAGGGCCCTGGAAGGGGGCGGGACTGCGACGCTCTATACTAGGTCATTCATGAAGGGGGCGGGACTGCGACGCTCTATACTAGGTCATTCATGAAGGGGGCGGGACTGCGACGCTCTATACTAGGTCATTCATGAAGGGGGCGGGACTGCGACGCTCTATACTAGGTCATTCATGAAGGGGGCGGGACTGCGACGCTCTATACTAGGTCATTCATGAAAGGGGGCGGGACTGCGACGCTCTATACTAGGTCATTCTGGGAGGGCCCTGGAAGGGGGCGGGACTGCGACGCTCTATACTAGGTCATTCATGAAGGGGGCGGGACTGCGACGCTCTATACTAGGTCATTCATGAAGGGGGCGGGACTGCGACGCTCTATACTAGGTCATTCATGAAGGGGGCGGGACTGCGACGCTCTATACTAGGTCATTCATGAAGGGGGCGGGACTGCGACGCTCTATACTAGGTCATTCTGGGAGGGCCCTGGAAGGGGGCGGGACTGCGACGCTCTATACTAGGACACGGGGAGAACATGTGAGGGTACCTACCCTAGGGGGACACGGGGAGAACATGTGAGGGTACCTACCCTAGGGGGACACGGGGAGAACATGTGAGGGTACCTACCCTAGGGGACACGGGGAGAACATGTGGGGGTGCCTACCCTAGGGGACACGGGGAGAACATGTGAGGGTACCTACCCTAGGGGACACGGGGAGAACATGCAAACGCCACACAGAAAGGCCCTTTCGCCTACCCCGCCTCGGGTATGGGCACTGATGGGAGGAAACACGCCGCCAGCACCCACAGCGTTCTAGCTGTGAGGCGACAGCACTACAGACTGTGGGAATGGAACCCAGAACCTTCTAGCGGTGAGGCGACAGCACTACCGACTGTGGGAATGGAACCCAGAACCTTCTAGCGGTGAGGAGACAGCACTACCGACTGTGGGAATGGAACCCAGAACCTTCTAGCGGTGAGGAGACAGCACTACCGACTGTGGGAATCGAACCCAGAACCTTCTAGCTGTGAGGAGACAGCACTACAGACTGTGGGAATGGAACCCAGGACCTTCTAGCTGTGAGGCGACAGCACTACCGACTGTGGGAATGGAACCCAGGACCTTCTAGCTGTGAGGCGACAGCACTACCGACTGTGGGAATGGAACCCAGGACCTTCTAGCTGTGAGGCGACAGCACTACCGACTGTGGGAATGGAACCCAGGACCTTCTAGCTGTGAGGAGACAGCACTACCGACTGTGGGAATGGAACCCAGGACCTTCTAGCTGTGAGGCGACAGCACTACCGACTGTGGGAATGGAACCCAGGACCTTCTAGCTGTGAGGCGACAGCACTACCGACTGTGGGAATGGAACCCAGGACCTTCTAGCGGTGAGGAGACAGCACTACCGACTGTGGGAATGGAACCCAGGACCTTCTAGCTGTGAGGCGACAGCACTACCGACTGTGGGAATGGAACCCAGGACCTTCTAGCGGTGAGGAGACAGCACTACCGACTGTGGGAATGGAACCCAGGACCTTCTAGCGGTGAGGAGACAGCACTACAGACTGTGGGAATGGAACCCAGGACCTTCTAGCGGTGAGGCGACAGCACTACCGACTGTGGGAATGGAACCCAGAACCTTCTAGCGGTAAGGAGACAGCACTACAGACTGTGGGAATGGAACCCAGGACCTTCTAGCTGTGAGGCGACAGCACTACCGACTGTGGGAATGGAACCCAGGACCTTCTAGCGGTGAGGAGACAGCACTACCGACTGTGGGAATGGAACCCAGGACCTTCTAGCTGTGAGGAGACAGCACTACCGACTGTGGGAATGGAACCCAGAACCTTCTAGCTGTGAGGAGACAGCACTACCGACTGTGGGAATGGAACCCAGGACCTTCTAGCGGTGAGGCGACAGCACTACCGACTGTGGGAATGGAACCCAGGACCTTCTAGCTGTGAGGCGACAGCACTACCGACTGTGGGAATGGAACCCAGGACCTTCTAGCGGTGAGGCGACAGCACTACCGACTGTGGGAATGGAACCCAGAACCTTCTAGCTGTGAGGAGACAGCACTACCGACTGTGGGAATGGAACCCAGGACCTTCTAGCTGTGAGGAGACAGCACTACCGACTGTGGGAATGGAACCCAGGACCTTCTAGCTGTGAGGAGACAGCACTACCGACTGTGGGAATGGAACCCAGGACCTTCTAGCGGTGAGGCGACAGCACTACCGACTGTGGGAATGGAACCCAGGACCTTCTAGCTGTGAGGAGACAGCACTACCGACTGTGGGAATCGAACCCAGGACCTTCTAGCTGTGAGGAGACAGCACTACCGACTGTGGGAATGGAACCCAGGACCTTCTAGCTGTGAGGAGACAGCACTACCGACTGTGGGAATCGAACCCAGAACCTTCTAGCTGTGAGGAGACAGCACTACCGACTGGGAATGGAACCCAGGACCTTCTAGCTGTGAGGAGACAGCACTACCGACTGTGGGAATGGAACCCAGGACCTTCTAGCGGTGAGGCGACAGCACTACCGACTGTGGGAATGGAACCCAGGACCTTCTAGCTGTGAGGAGACAGCACTACCGACTGTGGGAATGGAACCCAGGACCTTCTAGCTGTGAGGAGACAGCACTACCGACTGTGGGAATGGAACCCAGGACCTTCTAGCTGTGAGGAGACAGCACTACAGACTGTGGGAATGGAACCCAGGACCTTCTAGCTGTGAGGAGACAGCACTACCGACTGTGCCACCGTGCCCCCATTTCCCCCCTCTTAACACATTTTGTGCCTAAAACGTCTGTGGACGTCCTGGGTATTACCGCACGTGCATAGCCCAAGACGTCTGTGGACGTCTTTGAAGAAAAAAAAAAATATATATATATATATATATATATATATATATATTTATTTTTTTTTTATTAAAAAAAAATCAGAAAAATCAAAACACTTTTTTTTTAACACGTGGTGCCAAAGTTTGTGTTTTCGCCATTGAGAATGCATTTGGCGTTTAAATTAAATAACTCAGAAACTATAAAACATTTCAAAGTAAAAAGTTCCAGCATGTGTCTCCACAGTCAGCTGAATTATAAAAAATGTGAATGGATTTTCTAGGTGAAAGTGATTTTGGGCAGTTTTGCGTGGGCTCTCAATGTGTTAACATATGGACTATAGAGCGTCGCAGTCCCGCCCCCTTTCATGACGACACCAGGCCCAGGAAATGAATCCCAATGCATTTTTCCTCATAGACATTTCAAAAGGTATTTATTTAAAGACCTTTTAAGCGCCGTACGAAGCCAACTCGAGTCGTGACAAATCATGACAACACACACAATATTTTGGACCAAACAAATAATTACATAGAAGAAAAACAACAAAAAAAGTGTTGTAACCTTGCCGTTTGTTGTCTTGATTTGTCACGACAAAAATTGGCTTTGTCCGCGGCTTAAACGTCTTTAAATAAATACTTTCTGAAATGTCTATGAGGAAAATAAACGGAGAATAATTTCCTGGGCCCTGGGAAGGGGGCGGGACTGCGACGCTCTATACTAGGTCATTCATGAAGGGGGCGGGACTGCGACGCTCTATACTAGGTCATTCATGAAGGGGGCGGGACTGCGACGCTCTATACTAGGTCATTCATGAAGGGGGCGGGACTGCGACGCTCTATACTAGGTCATTCTGGGAGGGCCCTGGAAGGGGGCGGGACTGCGACGCTCTATACTAGGTCATTCATGAAGGGGGCGGGACTGCGACGCTCTATACTAGGTCATTCATGAAGGGGGCGGGACTGCGACGCTCTATACTAGGTCATTCATGAAGGGGGCGGGACTGCGACGCTCTATACTAGGTCATTCATGAAGGGGGCGGGACTGCGACGCTCTATACTAGGTCATTCATGAAAGGGGGCGGGACTGCGACGCTCTATACTAGGTCATTCTGGGAGGGCCCTGGAAGGGGGCGGGACTGCGACGCTCTATACTAGGTCATTCATGAAGGGGGCGGGACTGCGACGCTCTATACTAGGTCATTCATGAAGGGGGCGGGACTGCGACGCTCTATACTAGGTCATTCATGAAGGGGGCGGGACTGCGACGCTCTATACTAGGTCATTCATGAAGGGGGCGGGACTGCGACGCTCTATACTAGGTCATTCTGGGAGGGCCCTGGAAGGGGGCGGGACTGCGACGCTCTATACTAGGTCATTCATGAAGGGGGCGGGACTGCGACGCTCTATACTAGGTCATTCATGAAGGGGGCGGGACTGCGACGCTCTATACTAGGTCATTCATGAAGGGGGCGGGACTGCGACGCTCTATACTAGGTCATTCTGGGAGGGCCCTGTAAGGGGGCGGGACTGCGACGCTCTATACTAGGTCATTCATGAAGGGGGCGGGACTGCAACGCTCTATACTAGGTCATTCATGAAGGGGGCGGGACTGCAACGCTCTATACTAGGTCATTCATGAAGGGGGCGGGACTGCGACGCTCTATACTAGGTCATTCATGAAGGGGGCGGGACTGCGACGCTCTATACTAGGTCATTCATGAAGGGGGCGGGACTGCGACGCTCTATACTAGGTCATTCATGAAGGGGGCGGGACTGCGACGCTCTATACTAGGTCATTCATGAAGGGGGCGGGACTGCGACGCTCTATACTAGGTCATTCTGGGAGGGCCCTGGAAGGGGGCGGGACTGCGACGCTCTATACTAGGTCATTCATGAAGGGGGCGGGACTGCGACGCTCTATACTAGGTCATTCATGAAGGGGGCGGGACTGCGACGCTCTATACTAGGTCATTCATGAAGGGGGCGGGACTGCGACGCTCTATACTAGGTCATTCATGAAGGGGGCGGGACTGCGACGCTCTATACTAGGTCATTCTGGGAGGGCCCTGGAAGGGGGCGGGACTGCGACGCTCTATACTAGGTCATTCATGAAGGGGGCGGGACTGCGACGCTCTATACTAGGTCATTCATGAAGGGGGCGGGACTGCGACGCTCTATACTAGGTCATTCATGAAGGGGGCGGGACTGCGACGCTCTATACTAGGTCATTCATGAAGGGGGCGGGACTGCGACGCTCTATACTAGGTCATTCATGAAGGGGGCGGGACTGCGACGCTCTATACTAGGTCATTCTGGGAGGGCCCTGGAAGGGGGCGGGACTGCGACGCTCTATACTAGGTCATTCTGGGAGGGCCCTGGAAGGGGGCGGGACTGCGACGCTCTATACTAGGTCATTCATGAAGGGGGCGGGACTGCGACGCTCTATACTAGGTCATTCATGAAGGGGGCGGGACTGCGACGCTCTATACTAGGTCATTCATGGGAAGGGGGCGGGACTGCGACGCTCTATACTAGGTCATTCCTGGGAAGGGGGCGGGACTGCGACGCTCTATACTAGGTCATTCATGAAAAAAAGATGAACATGAAAAGATGAAGTATACGGAGATAAAAGGATTCTACCCAACGGCAACGACTTAGAGGCAATCGTTTGAGCGCCAACTTGAGAGCACATGCATGCGCCTGGGTGTGTTTGTTTGTATTAGTGTGTGTGTGTGTGTGTGTGGGCGTGCGCACTCACGAGTGCGTATGTGTGTTTGAAAGAAAGAAAGAAAGAATGTCTTAGATATTTGATACTCGGGGTATTTGATTATGTGCGTGTATGTATGTATGTATGTATGTGTCCCATGCGCAGGTCTGTTTATTTGCACTAACTGTGTGTGTGTGTGTGTGTGTGTGTGTGTGTGTGTGCGTGCGTGCGTGCGTGCGTGTGTGCGTGCGTGCCTGTGATTACCTCATACCACTGATACTGCTGGTTCTCCACAGCGAAGACAGAGTGGATGTGATTTTCCAATAGCTTGTCTGCCAGCTGGCCCATGCTGGGGTGGTCCTGACACGCGCACGCACACACACACACAGGCACACACACACACAGGCACACACACACGCACACGCACACACACACACACACACACACACACACACACACACACACACACACACACACACACACACACACACACACACACACACACACACACACACACACACACACGTTATGAGAGGGAGGGTGAGTGAGAGACACAGACAGAGCAAGAAGAGAATAATTATATCACCCTGCCACTATATGCAGAACACCAGATTCAGATTCACTTCATTGTCACTCCATTTAGGCCTGACGTCGAAATAAATAAAAAAGTCGTCTGAAAGAATATGTATTCAAAGATTTGTGCCACATTTTCATGATTTTTCTAAAATAGCAGACCTACAAGCTCGTAGCGCGCCACTCGGTGGCGCGCTACGAGCTTGTAGATCTGCTATTTTTCAATAGCTAAAGTACAACATAATGCTTAGTTAAAACACCAAAACAGGGTTCCCGTCCAGAATGGGTTAGATCACTTGTTCCCAAACTTTTTCATGTCAAGGACCCCCCAAATTGACACTAATTAGCCCGCGGACCCCCATTAGAAAATATATGCCAGGGACCCCCCCCATAAGAGAAGATGTTTACGGCTCTAGGAGAGATTCTCAACCCGTTTAATGTCAAGGACCCCCACAGTTTGACATGCATTAGTCTATACGGACCCCCATTTAATGGAATTTGTATCTCTGGGACCCCCGATTTATATTGTAAACCCAAACTTAATTTGACTCTGAGGGCAGTATTATGCGTGTCTTAAAGGACCACTTCACCACTTTTCAACATCTCTTCATATAATTGGTCCTCACTAATGTTCATGATAAAACACCACCATTTTTTCCTACTCAGTCTGTGTCTCATAGGAAGGCTTTGGGCAGTTCGGACACCCGTCCACCAGTGACATCATCATTAGGCAGATTTGTTTTAAACAAGATTTGTTTTAAAATATATTTAGATTTGTATTATCGTGAGAACGATGGCTTCAACTTTTGCATGGCAACTTTTCAGGAAAAGAAAGCCTGCCTCCTAATCCAGACAACAGTCCTGTCAAAACTTGACTATTGTAACTCTCTCCTTACTGGCCTACCGGCATGTGAACTGAAGCCTCTCCAACTGATCCAAAATGCCGCAGCTCGCTTGGTCTTCAACCAGCCAAAATTCTCACATGTCTCCCCCCTGCTCCGCTCCCTGCACTGGCTCCCGGTCGCTGCCCGCACAGAATACAAAACTCTGATGTTGGCATTTAAAGCAACCAAAGGTATGGCTCCCCCATATCTTGCCAGCATGATTGAACCCTACAAACCCTCCCGCGCACTCAGATCAGCCAACGCAGGGAAGCTGGAAGTACCCTCACTAAAAACGCCGGGACAACGCTCCACACGTCCCAAACTCTTCTCAGCATAGTATAGCATATATGTGTAGTTTATATGTATAGTGTCATTATATAGATATGTTCTAGTCACGTTCTTAGCTTACGCATGTTTCGCGATAAATGCATTTTTACATATGTGATGTATTCCCATGCTTTTTGTTCTTGCTTATTGTAAGTCGCTCTGGATTAAGAGCGTCTGCTAAATGCCTAAATTGTAAATTGTAAATTGTTATTTCTATTAGCTTGGATTCACCATCGATGATGTCACTGGTGGACGGGTTTCTGAACTGCCCACAGCCCTCCTATGAGACACAGACTGAGTAGGAAAAAATTGTGGTATTTTATCATGAACATTAGTTAGGACCAATTATAGGAAGAGAAGTTGAAAAGTGGTGAAGTGGTCCTTTAAGTACCAGGTCATATTACTAAACTTAAGACCTGGAGGCGTGGCCAATGCTGTTTGGCCACTCAGAATAGCCAAATGGCATTGATCACGCCTCCAGGTCTTAAGTTTAGTAATATGACCTGGTACTTAAGACACGCATAAACTGCCCTGAGTGTGTACAAATGGAACCAAATGGACCCTAACGGGTCTCTGAGTTACAGACCAGATGTAACGGTCAGATATTTCTATCACAGTTACTAAAAATCACGGGTTTTAATGATCTGATCCTCCTTTAAAGATACAATGGATACGTTTCAAACATGCAGCATGCAATGTAAACCACTGACTCCATGCAATGTAAACCACT
>NW_027638713.1:25000-27500 GCF_951216825.1 Electrona antarctica
ATGAACCTATAGCTAGTATAGAGTCAGGATGAAGACATGAACCTATAGCTAGTATAGAGACCCCAGGATGAAGACATGAACCTATAGCTAGTATAGAGTCCCCAGGATGAAGACATGAACCTATAGCTAGTATAGAGACCCCAGGATGAAGACATGAACCTATAGCTAGTATAGAGACCCCAGGATGAAGACATGAACCTATAGCTAGTATAGAGACCCCAGGATGAAGACATGAACCTATAGCTAGTATAGAGACCCCAGGATGAAGACATGAACCTATAGCTAGTATAGAGACCCCAGGATGAAGACATGAACCTATAGCTAGTATAGAGACCCCCGATGAAGACATGAACCTATAGCTAGTAAATGGTAAATGGTAAATGGTGCATTTATATAGCGCCTTTATCCAAGGCGCTTTACATAGATTGTGCATTACATTCACCCATTCACACACACATTCATACACCGATTGCGGCGGAAGCCATGCAAGGTACCAACCAGCACATCGGGAGCAATTTGGGGTTCAGTGTCTTGCCCAAGGACACTTCGACATGTAGACAGGAGGAGCCGGGATTCGAACCGCCGACCCATGGATCATTGGACGACCTGCTCTACCTCTTGAGCCACAGTCGCCCCACAGTAGTATAGAGACCCCCCGATGAAGACATGAACCTATAGCTAGTATAGAGACCCCCCGATGAAGACATGAACCTATAGCTAGTATAGAGTCCCCAGGATGAAGACATGAACCTATAGCTAGTATAGAGACCCCAGGATGAAGACATGAACCTATAGCTAGTATAGAGTCCCCCGATGAAGACATGAACCTATAGCTAGTATAGAGACCCCCGATGAAGACATGAACCTATAGCTAGTATAGAGACCCCAGGATGAAGACATGAACCTATAGCTAGTATAGAGTCCCCAGGATGAAGACATGAACCTATAGCTAGTATAGAGTCAGGATGAAGACATGAACCTATAGCTAGTATAGAGTCATGATGAAGACATGAACCTATAGCTAGTATAGAGACCCCAGGATGAAGACATGAACCTATAGCTAGTATAGAGACCCCAGGATGAAGACATGAACCTATAGCTAGTATAGAGACCCCAGGATGAAGACATGAACCTATAGCTAGTATAGAGACCCCAGGATGAAGACATGAACCTATAGCTAGTATAGAGACCCCAGGATGAAGACATGAACCTATAGCTAGTATAGAGTCCCCAGGATGAAGACATGAACCTATAGCTAGTATAGAGACCCCAGGATGAAGACATGAACCTATAGCTAGTATAGAGTCCCCAGGATGAAGACATGAACCTATAGCTAGTATAGAGACCCCAGGATGAAGACATGAACCTATAGCTAGTATAGAGTCCCCAGGATGAAGACATGAACCTATAGCTAGTATAGAGACCCCCGATGAAGACATGAACCTATAGCTAGTATAGAGTCCCCCGATGAAGACATGAACCTATAGCTAGTATAGAGTCCCCAGGATGAAGACATGAACCTATAGCTAGTATAGAGACCCCCGATGAAGACATGAACCTATAGCTAGTATAGAGTCCCCAGGATGAAGACATGAACCTATAGCTAGTATAGAGACCCCCGATGAAGACATGAACCTATAGCTAGTATAGAGTCCCCAGGATGAAGACATGAACCTATAGCTAGTATAGAGACCCCCGATGAAGACATGAACCTATAGCTAGTATAGAGACCCCAGGATGAAGACATGAACCTATAGCTAGTATAGAGACCCCCGATGAAGACATGAACCTATAGCTAGTATAGAGACCCCCGATGAAGACATGAACCTATAGCTAGTATAGAGACCCCCGATGAAGACATGAACCTATAGCTAGTATAGAGTCCCCAGGATGAAGACATGAACCTATAGCTAGTATAGAGTCCCCCGATGAAGACATGAACCTATAGCTAGTATAGAGTCCCCCGATGAAGACATTAACCTATAGCTAGTATAGAGTCCCCAGGATGAAGACATGAACCTATAGCTAGTATAGAGACCCCAGGATGAAGACATGAACCTATAGCTAGTATAGAGACCCCAGGATGAAGACATGAACCTATAGCTAGTATAGAGACCCCAGGATGAAGACATGAACCTATAGCTAGTATAGAGACCCCAGGATGAAGACATGAACCTATAGCTAGTATAGAGTCCCCAGGATGAAGACATGAACCTATAGCTAGTATAGAGTCATGATGAAGACATGAACCTATAGCTAGTATAGAGTCCCCAGGATGAAGACATGAACCTATAGCTAGTATAGAGTCAGGATGAAGACATGAACCTATAGCTAGTATAGAGACCCCAGGATGAAGACATGAACCTATAGCTAGTATAGAGTCCCCAGGATGAAGACATGAACCTATAGCTAGTATAGAGTCATGATGAAGACATGAACCTATAGCTAGTATAGAGTCCCCAGGATGAAGACATGAACCTATAGCTAGTATAGAGTCCCC
>NW_027638712.1:0-7500 GCF_951216825.1 Electrona antarctica
CCCTCTTGGCTGTGCCTTCTGCATGTATGTGCCAGACAGACTGTCCATGTTGGACGTCCACATGTCTATTTGCCATTGCCCTCCTGTAACCAGGGTGCTGTCAGTGAGGGTCTGCCGTAGGTTACAGGTGTAACTATGGTTATATGTCCACCTGGTATGTTTCTGCATGTATGTGCCAGACAGACTGTCCATGTGGGACGTCCACATGTCTATTTGCCATTGCCCTCCTGTAACCAGGGTGCTGTCAGTGAGGGTCTGCCATAGGTTACAGGTGTAACTATGGTTATATGTCCACCTGGTATGTTAGGCTATGGCAAAAGGACTGCCCTCTTGGGTGTGCCTTCTGCATGTATGTGCCAGACAGACTGTCCATGTGGGACGTCCACATGTCTATTTTGCCATTGCCCTCCTGTAACCAGGGTGCTGTCAGTGAGGGTCTGCCGTAGGTTACAGGTGTAACTATGGTTATATGTCCACCTGGTATGTTTCTGCATGTATGTGCCAGACAGACTGTCCATGTGGGACGTCCACATGTCTATTTGCCATTGCCCTCCTGTAACCAGGGTGCTGTCAGTGAGGGTCTGCCGTAGGTTACAGGTGTAACTATGGTTATATGTCCACCTGGTATGTTAGGCTATGGCAAAAGGACTGCCCTCTTGGCTGTGCCTTCTGCATGTATGTGCCAGACAGACTGTCCATGTTGGACGTCCACATGTCTATTTGCCATTGCCCTCCTGTAACAAGGGTGCTGTCAGTGAGGGTCTGCCGTAGGTTACAGGTGTAACTATGGTTATATGTCCACCTGGTATGTTTCTGCATGTATGTGCCAGACAGACTGTCCATGTGGGACGTCCACATGTCTATTTGCCATTGCCCTCCTGTAACCAGGGTGCTGTCAGTGAGGGTCTGCCGTAGGTTACAGGTGTAACTATGGTTATATGTCCACCTGGTATGTTAGGCTATGGCAAAAGGACTGCCCTCTTGGGTGTGCCTTCTGCATGTATGTGCCAGACAGACTGTCCATGTGGGACGTCCACATGTCTATTTGCCATTGCCCTCCTGTAACCAGGGTGCTGTCAGTGAGGGTCTGCCGTAGGTTACAGGTGTAACTATGGTTATATGTCCACCTGGTATGTTTCTGCATGTATGTGCCAGACAGACTGTCCATGTGGGACGTCCACATGTCTATTTGCCATTGCCCTCCTGTAACCAGGGTGCTGTCAGTGAGGGTCTGCCGTAGGTTACAGGTGTAACTATGGTTATATGTCCACCTGGTATGTTAGGCTATGGCAAAAGGACTGCCCTCTTGGCTGTGCCTTCTGCATGTATGTGCCAGACAGACTGTCCATGTTGGACGTCCACATGTCTATTTGCCATTGCCCTCCTGTAACCAGGGTGCTGTCAGTGAGGGTCTGCCGTAGGTTACAGGTGTAACTATGGTTATATGTCCACCTGGTATGTTTCTGCATGTATGTGCCAGACAGACTGTCCATGTGGGACGTCCACATGTCTATTTGCCATTGCCCTCCTGTAACCAGGGTGCTGTCAGTGAGGGTCTGCCGTAGGTTACAGGTGTAACTATGGTTATATGTCCACCTGGTATGTTAGGCTATGGCAAAAGGACTGCCCTCTTGGCTGTGCCTTCTGCATGTATGTGCCAGACAGACTGTCCATGTTGGACGTCCACATGTCTATTTGCCATTGCCCTCCTGTAACCAGGGTGCTGTCAGTGAGGGTCTGCCGTAGGTTACAGGTGTAACTATGGTTATATGTCCACCTGGTATGTTTCTGCATGTATGTGCCAGACAGACTGTCCATGTGGGACGTCCACATGTCTATTTGCCATTGCCCTCCTGTAACCAGGGTGCTGTCAGTGAGGGTCTGCCGTAGGTTACAGGTGTAACTATGGTTATATGTCCACCTGGTATGTTAGGCTATGGCAAAAGCACTGCCCTCTTGGGTGTGCCTTCTGCATGTATGTGCCAGACAGACTGTCCATGTGGGACGTCCACATGTCTATTTGCCATTGCCCTCCTGTAACCAGGGTGCTGTCAGTGAGGGTCTGCCGTAGGTTACAGGTGTAACTATGGTTATATGTCCACCTGGTATGTTTCTGCATGTATGTGCCAGACAGACTGTCCATGTGGGACGTCCACATGTCTATTTGCCATTGCCCTCCTGTAACCAGGGTGCTGTCAGTGAGGGTCTGCCGTAGGTTACAGGTGTAACTATGGTTATATGTCCACCTGGTATGTTAGGCTATGGCAAAAGGACTGCCCTCTTGGCTGTGCCTTCTGCATGTATGTGCCAGACAGACTGTCCATGTTGGACGTCCACATGTCTATTTGCCATTGCCCTCCTGTAACCAGGGTGCTGTCAGTGAGGGTCTGCCGTAGGTTACAGGTGTAACTATGGTTATATGTCCACCTGGTATGTTTCTGCATGTATGTGCCAGACAGACTGTCCATGTGGGACGTCCACATGTCTATTTGCCATTGCCCTCCTGTAACCAGGGTGCTGTCAGTGAGGGTCTGCCGTAGGTTACAGGTGTAACTATGGTTATATGTCCACCTGGTATGTTTCTGCATGTATGTGCCAGACAGACTGTCCATGTGGGACGTCCACATGTCTATTTGCCATTGCCCTCCTGTAACCAGGGTGCTGTCAGTGAGGGTCTGCCGTAGGTTACAGGTGTAACTATGGTTATATGTCCACCTGGTATGTTAGGCTATGGCAAAAGGACTGCCCTCTTGGCTGTGCCTTCTGCATGTATGTGCCAGACAGACTGTCCATGTTGGACGTCCACATGTCTATTTGCCATTGCCCTCCTGTAACCAGGGTGCTGTCAGTGAGGGTCTGCCGTAGGTTACAGGTGTAACTATGGTTATATGTCCACCTGGTATGTTTCTGCATGTATGTGCCAGACAGACTGTCCATGTGGGACGTCCACATGTCTATTTGCCATTGCCCTCCTGTAACCAGGGTGCTGTCAGTGAGGGTCTGCCGTAGGTTACAGGTGTAACTATGGTTATATGTCCACCTGGTATGTTAGGCTATGGCAAAAGGACTGCCCTCTTGGCTGTGCCTTCTGCATGTATGTGCCAGACAGACTGTCCATGTTGGACGTCCACATGTCTATTTGCCATTGCCCTCCTGTAACCAGGGTGCTGTCAGTGAGGGTCTGCCGTAGGTTACAGGTGTAACTATGGTTATATGTCCACCTGGTATGTTTCTGCATGTATGTGCCAGACAGACTGTCCATGTGGGACGTCCACATGTCTATTTGCCATTGCCCTCCTGTAACCAGGGTGCTGTCAGTGAGGGTCTGCCGTAGGTTACAGGTGTAACTATGGTTATATGTCCACCTGGTATGTTAGGCTATGGCAAAAGCACTGCCCTCTTGGGTGTGCCTTCTGCATGTATGTGCCAGACAGACTGTCCATGTGGGACGTCCACATGTCTATTTGCCATTGCCCTCCTGTAACCAGGGTGCTGTCAGTGAGGGTCTGCCGTAGGTTACAGGTGTAACTATGGTTATATGTCCACCTGGTATGTTTCTGCATGTATGTGCCAGACAGACTGTCCATGTGGGACGTCCACATGTCTATTTGCCATTGCCCTCCTGTAACCAGGGTGCTGTCAGTGAGGGTCTGCCGTAGGTTACAGGTGTAACTATGGTTATATGTCCACCTGGTATGTTAGGCTATGGCAAAAGGACTGCCCTCTTGGCTGTGCCTTCTGCATGTATGTGCCAGACAGACTGTCCATGTTGGACGTCCACATGTCTATTTGCCATTGCCCTCCTGTAACCAGGGTGCTGTCAGTGAGGGTCTGCCGTAGGTTACAGGTGTAACTATGGTTATATGTCCACCTGGTATGTTTCTGCATGTATGTGCCAGACAGACTGTCCATGTGGGACGTCCACATGTCTATTTGCCATTGCCCTCCTGTAACCAGGGTGCTGTCAGTGAGGGTCTGCCGTAGGTTACAGGTGTAACTATGGTTATATGTCCACCTGGTATGTTTCTGCATGTATGTGCCAGACAGACTGTCCATGTGGGACGTCCACATGTCTATTTGCCATTGCCCTCCTGTAACCAGGGTGCTGTCAGTGAGGGTCTGCCGTAGGTTACAGGTGTAACTATGGTTATATGTCCACCTGGTATGTTAGGCTATGGCAAAAGGACTGCCCTCTTGGCTGTGCCTTCTGCATGTATGTGCCAGACAGACTGTCCATGTTGGACGTCCACATGTCTATTTGCCATTGCCCTCCTGTAACCAGGGTGCTGTCAGTGAGGGTCTGCCGTAGGTTACAGGTGTAACTATGGTTATATGTCCACCTGGTATGTTTCTGCATGTATGTGCCAGACAGACTGTCCATGTGGGACGTCCACATGTCTATTTGCCATTGCCCTCCTGTAACCAGGGTGCTGTCAGTGAGGGTCTGCCGTAGGTTACAGGTGTAACTATGGTTATATGTCCACCTGGTATGTTAGGCTATGGCAAAAGGACTGCCCTCTTGGCTGTGCCTTCTGCATGTATGTGCCAGACAGACTGTCCATGTTGGACGTCCACATGTCTATTTGCCATTGCCCTCCTGTAACCAGGGTGCTGTCAGTGAGGGTCTGCCGTAGGTTACAGGTGTAACTATGGTTATATGTCCACCTGGTATGTTTCTGCATGTATGTGCCAGACAGACTGTCCATGTGGGACGTCCACATGTCTATTTGCCATTGCCCTCCTGTAACCAGGGTGCTGTCAGTGAGGGTCTGCCGTAGGTTACAGGTGTAACTATGGTTATATGTCCACCTGGTATGTTAGGCTATGGCAAAAGCACTGCCCTCTTGGGTGTGCCTTCTGCATGTATGTGCCAGACAGACTGTCCATGTGGGACGTCCACATGTCTATTTGCCATTGCCCTCCTGTAACCAGGGTGCTGTCAGTGAGGGTCTGCCGTAGGTTACAGGTGTAACTATGGTTATATGTCCACCTGGTATGTTTCTGCATGTATGTGCCAGACAGACTGTCCATGTGGGACGTCCACATGTCTATTTGCCATTGCCCTCCTGTAACCAGGGTGCTGTCAGTGAGGGTCTGCCGTAGGTTACAGGTGTAACTATGGTTATATGTCCACCTGGTATGTTAGGCTATGGCAAAAGGACTGCCCTCTTGGCTGTGCCTTCTGCATATATGTGCCAGACAGACTGTCCATGTTGGACGTCCACATGTCTATTTGCCATTGCCCTCCTGTAACCAGGGTGCTGTCAGTGAGGGTCTGCCGTAGGTTACAGGTGTAACTATGGTTATATGTCCACCTGGTATGTTTCTGCATGTATGTGCCAGACAGACTGTCCATGTGGGACGTCCACATGTCTATTTGCCATTGCCCTCCTGTAACCAGGGTGCTGTCAGTGAGGGTCTGCCGTAGGTTACAGGTGTAACTATGGTTATATGTCCACCTGGTATGTTAGGCTATGGCAAAAGGACTGCCCTCTTGGCTGTGCCTTCTGCATGTATGTGCCAGACAGACTGTCCATGTTGGACGTCCACATGTCTATTTGCCATTGCCCTCCTGTAACCAGGGTGCTGTCAGTGAGGGTCTGCCGTAGGTTACAGGTGTAACTATGGTTATATGTCCACCTGGTATGTTTCTGCATGTATGTGCCAGACAGACTGTCCATGTGGGACGTCCACATGTCTATTTGCCATTGCCCTCCTGTAACCAGGGTGCTGTCAGTGAGGGTCTGCCGTAGGTTACAGGTGTAACTATGGTTATATGTCCACCTGGTATGTTAGGCTATGGCAAAAGGACTGCCCTCTTGGCTGTGCCTTCTGCATGTATGTGCCAGACAGACTGTCCATGTTGGACGTCCACATGTCTATTTGCCATTGCCCTCCTGTAACCAGGGTGCTGTCAGTGAGGGTCTGCCGTAGGTTACAGGTGTAACTATGGTTATATGTCCACCTGGTATGTTTCTGCATGTATGTGCCAGACAGACTGTCCATGTGGGACGTCCACATGTCTATTTGCCATTGCCCTCCTGTAACCAGGGTGCTGTCAGTGAGGGTCTGCCGTAGGTTACAGGTGTAACTATGGTTATATGTCCACCTGGTATGTTTCTGCATGTATGTGCCAGACAGACTGTCCATGTGGGACGTCCACATGTCTATTTGCCATTGCCCTCCTGTAACCAGGGTGCTGTCAGTGAGGGTCTGCCGTAGGTTACAGGTGTAACTATGGTTATATGTCCACCTGGTATGTTAGGCTATGGCAAAAGGACTGCCCTCTTGGGTGTGCCTTCTGCATGTATGTGCCAGACAGACTGTCCATGTGGGACGTCCACATGTCTATTTGCCATTGCCCTCCTGTAACCAGGGTGCTGTCAGTGAGGGTCTGCCGTAGGTTACAGGTGTAACTATGGTTATATGTCCACCTGGTATGTTTCTGCATGTATGTGCCAGACAGACTGTCCATGTGGGACGTCCACATGTCTATTTGCCATTGCCCTCCTGTAACCAGGGTGCTGTCAGTGAGGGTCTGCCGTAGGTTACAGGTGTAACTATGGTTATATGTCCACCTGGTATGTTTCTGCATGTATGTGCCAGACAGACTGTCCATGTGGGACGTCCACATGTCTATTTTCCATTGCCCTCCTGTAACCAGGGTGCTGTCAGTGAGGGTCTGCCGTAGGTTACAGGTGTAACTATGGTTATATGTCCACCTTGTATGTTTCTGCATGTATGTGCCAGACAGACTGTCCATGTGGGACGTCCACATGTCTATTTGCCATTGCCCTCCTGTAACCAGGGTGCTGTCAGTGAGGGTCTGCCGTAGGTTACAGGTGTAACTATGGTTATATGTCCACCTGGTATGTTTCTGCATGTATGTGCCAGACAGACTGTCCATGTGGGACGTCCACATGTCTATTTGCCATTGCCCTCCTGTAACCAGGGTGCTGTCAGTGAGGGTCTGCCGTAGGTTACAGGTGTAACTATGGTTATATGTCCACCTGGTATGTTTCTGCATGTATGTGCCAGACAGACTGTCCATGTGGGACGTCCACATGTCTATTTGCCATTGCCCTCCTGTAACCAGGGTGCTGTCAGTGAGGGTCTGCCGTAGGTTACAGGTGTAACTATGGTTATATGTCCACCTGGTATGTTAGGCTATGGCAAAAGGACTGCCCTCTTGGCTGTGCCTTCTGCATGTATGTGCCAGACAGACTGTCCATGTTGGACGTCCACATGTCTATTTGCCATTGCCCTCCTGTAACCAGGGTGCTGTCAGTGAGGGTCTGCCGTAGGTTACAGGTGTAACTATGGTTATATGTCCACCTGTCCACATTGCTTCAATGTCCTTTTGCAATGTTACATAATGTCCACTAGCCATTGATGTGGTTTATGCTAATTAGGGGGTGTGGTTCATGCTAATCAAGGGGTGTGGCTTACACTAATGAAGGGGTGTGTCTAATATGTTTTAGGGTGTGTGGTTTATGCTAA
>NW_027638712.1:30000-32500 GCF_951216825.1 Electrona antarctica
TCGGCCGTGCCCCGCCCACATTGGGGGCGTTGTTTTAAAATGTGGGTGTGGCCTATCAGAGCGTAGAACAACTCTGGTCTCTCTTCATGACGGATACAAAACTATATGTTGTGTTTGGCCCTACCTCTGGTAGGGGTTTATCAATTGTCTGGGGCCATTGTCACTTGCTCCGCGAGTGGGAATCGAACTCACAGCCCTCCGCATTAGAGTCAGTTGCATTGACCACTAGTCCATTGCCCGCCCTCCACCCTGAACAGATCAGGATTCTATATAAAGGGATATTAGCTGGGTTTAAATAGAGCTTGAATGTTTAAACAGTACTGGTCGGGATCCTGTTAAAAACGGCATCGTCACAGAGGTGGATTTGAACCACCAACCTCTTGGTTTACAGCCAAGCACACTAGTCCACTGAGCCAAACAGGCTGTTGAGTGTTGAAGCAAAAGTGTGTGCATTGCAAATGGATTTGGAGTCCCAGGGGCGCGGCCGCTGTGCGCCCGTAGCCAATGGTGAAGATTCCAGGGGGGTGCTTAAGAGTGGGTACCCGGGTTCGGATGGAGAGCCGGGTTGTGGGTTTAGCTGGCTTCGGGCCTGGCACCCCGGTGGGGGCCCAAGGCTCCCTGGGTCCGCGTGGAGAGCCGGGCAAACCGGCTTTCTGCTGTCCACACTTAGAAGATTTTTACACTCGTACCCCGGAAGTCACGTTAGAGGCTGGCCCATGCCACCCCCTCCCCCGTGGGTTACCCGGGTCCGGGTGGAGAGCCGGGTTCCCACTTTAGCCGAGTTCTGAGTGGGCACCCCGGCAGGGTGACAAGGCTCCCAGGGGCCGCGTGGAGAGCCGGGCAAAACGCCACATTGTGTGTCTTTCACGCTTTTCATGCTTTTCCACGCTTTGAAGATTTTTCACTTGCACTCCGGAATTCATGTACTCCTTCCGTCCCCCTCCCCCTCGGCCGCACCCCCGCCAACAAGTTCGTGCTGCACATGATCTGGTGTTTTGTCATTCAGTCTGCCGACATGAAAAAGCTTACAGCACCTGGTATTCCCAGGCAGTCTCCCATCCAAGTACTGACCAGGCCCTACCCTGCTTAGCTTCCGAGATCGGACGAGATCGGGCGTGTTCAGGGTGGTATGGCCGTACGCGACAGCAGAGGAGGCCGGCACGGCTCATGTACACAGCAGATGGCTTTGGCCAAAGCCTTTCATGAAAAAGCGTACGGCACCTGGTATTCCCAGGCAGTCTCCCATCCAAGTACTGACCAGGCCCTATCCTGCTTAGCTTCCGAGATCGGACGAGATCGGGCGTGTTCAGGGTGGTATGGCCGTAAGCGACAGCTGAGAAGGCCGGCACGGCTCATGTACACAGCAGATGGCTTTGGCCAATGCCTTTCATGAAAAGGCTTACGGCACCTGGTATTCCCAGGCAGTCTCCCATCCAAGTACTGACCAGGCCCTACCCTGCTTAGCTTCCGAGATCGGACGAGTTCAGGGTGGTATGGCCGTAAGCGACAGCAGAGGTGGCCGGCACGGCTCATGTACACAGCAGATGGCTTTGGCCAATGCCTTTCATGAAAAAGCTTACGGCACCTGGTATTCCCAGGCAGTCTCCCATCCAAGTACTGACCAGGCCCTACCCTGCTTAGCTTCCGAGATCGGACGAGATCGGGCGTGTTCAGGGTGGTATGGCCGTAAGCGACAGCAGAGGTGGCCGGCACGGCTCATGTACACAGCAGATGGCTTTGGCCAATGCCTTTCATGAAAATGCTTACGGCACCTGGTATTCCCAGGCAGTCTCCCATCCAAGTACTGACCAGGCCCTACCCTGCTTAGCTTCCGAGATCGGACGAGATCGGGCGTGTTCAGGGTGGTATGGCCGTAAGCGACAGCAGAGGTGGCCGGCACGGCTCATGTACACAGCAGATGGCTTTGGCCAATGCCTTTCATGAAAAAGCTTACGGCACCTGGTATTCCCAGGCAGTCTCCCATCCAAGTACTGACCAGGCCCTACCCTGCTTAGCTTCCGAGATCGGACGAGATCGGGCGTGTTCAGGGTGGTATGGCCGTAAGCGACAGCAGAGTTGGCCGGCACGGCTCATGTACACAGCAGATGGCTTTGGCCAAAGCCTTTCATGAAAAAGCGTACGGCACCTGGTATTCCCAGGCAGTCTCCCATCCAAGTACTGACCAGGCCCTATCCTGCTTAGCTTCCGAGATCGGACGAGCTCCGGCGTGTTCAGGGTGGTATGGCCGTAAGCGACAGCAGAAGTGGCCGGTACGGCTCATGTACAGTAGATGACAGTACATTTCTTTAACCATAGAAACATGGTTAAAACAATATGCGTCAGCCACATCTCTATTTATTACAAACAGGCCGTTTTTTTTTTCCATTCAACAAGGCGGAAGAAAGTGCACCGTTCCCGGCGGCACTGCAATGCCGGGTCGATGCGTGGAGTGAACGGAGCAAGCCCCTTTTTCAACTCCTGAGTCAAAAAATCCGTTTAA
>NW_027638711.1:0-16979 GCF_951216825.1 Electrona antarctica
AAAGCTGTGCTGCTTAACCTCAGCTAATACAACCAACCCAAACCAAGTTAATGTAAGCAACAACCAACCCAGAATAAACACAATCGAACCCACCCAGGCTAATATAAGTTATAACCTGTTTTGATTTCCTCGACTAAAACTATGACGGAAAATGTTCGTCAAATGGAAACTAAATGAAAACTAAGCTATATGATGAATAAAACCGAGACTAAGAGATCCAGTATAAGTAAAAGACGCTCACAATGCTCACAACGCGTCGCAGCGCATACGGGAGGTATGATTAAATCTAACGCGACTAGCTAGAATTGGACGGGATGATTTAGATCGCGAGTTATTAACGTTTTAAGATTTTCGTTCTCGTCGGCTAAACAGGGGGGGGGGGGGGGGCATTTTCGATGACGTCCCACTGTTGCGCAACATCGAATGTTGCGCAACAGGCACTTCCAGGGGGGCAGATAAACAGTAATGTGACAATTTATGGAACCCTAGTTTATCATTCATTTTAAAATTAATGGGACCAACATTTACTTTAACCCATATCATGATGATAAAAAATACAATAAAAAAAGTGTATAGTCTATATACGACTATACTATATTTAATTTAGTGGATGATTGGGGGCCGGGGATATATGGGTATATATTAAACTCAGTGGAGCTTATTAAAAAAAAGAAACTGGAAGAAATGAACATTAACTAGTTCATTTTCTGGGACTGTGAGCATAGATCAAATTTAAATTGTAAAATGTGAACTTTGCACAAAACTCCCATCTCCTCTCTGTGACCTCAAGTCTCTCTTACTATAGATCTAATAAAGCAGAAACTGCCAAAAGAAAAGTATCATAAAAAAGGTAATTTTCTTCCCTCTCTCTGCAGCCTCTGCTCTTATTCCTACTGAATAACCCATTTAGGCCTGACGTAAAAAAAATATATATATTTATGTCTTCTAAATGATGATAATTTTCTGAAAAAAACCCATGTTTCTGTATCAGTGGTGCTCAATATTTCATGTCAAGGACCCCAAAAATGTAATCGGCCACCGACCCCCCATCTGAAAATATGTTGTTCCAGGGACCCCCCCCCCCCCAGAAGCAAAGATTCGAGTTAAAACGTTCGCTCTATTCAAAGATTTGAGCCACATTTTCGAGATTTTTCAAAATAGCAGACCTACAAGCTCGTAGCGCGGCACTCGGTGCCGCGCTATGAGCTTGTAGATCTGCTATTTTTCAATAGCTAAAGTATAACATAATGCTTTAAAACACCAAAAGGGGGTTCCCGCCCAGAATGAGATAAAGTGACAAGGCTGCAAATCACAGCTCCACGAGTATACGCTGTGTCATTTCCATGTCATGCCGGGGCATCGTTGAGGCTTGACAGATGTTGACGTTACATCGGAAAGAAATTGTCGGCTGGCACTAGAGACCTGCTATTACTGGATACGCGATAGAACGGAGAAAAAGGAACGACCTCACCAGAGATGCTTTATTAGATTTAATCAATGCGGCGATGACTGGGGAAAGTGAACAGTCACTTTTTTTTGCGGGTGTGTAGTTTGTAGCATGCAGAGACACACAGCGGTTGTGTAGTTTGTAGCACGTACACAGACACAGCGGTTGTGTAGTTTGTAGCATGCACACAGACACAGCGGTTGTGTAGTTTGTAGCATGCACACAGACACAGCGGTTGTGTAGTTTGTAGCATGCACACAGACACAGCGGTTGTGTAGTTTGTAGCATGCACACAGACACAGCGGTTGTGTAGTTTGTAGCATGCACACAGACACAGCGGTTGTGTAGTTTGTAGCATGCACACAGACACAGCGGTTGTGTAGTTTGTAGCATGCAGAGACACACAGTGGCTGTGTAGTTTGTAACAATGCACAGACACAGCGGTTGTGTAGTTTGTAACAATGCACAGACACAGCGGTTGTGTAGTTTGTAGCACGTACACAGACACAGTGGTTGTGTAGTTTGTAGCACGCACACAGACACAGCGGTTGTGTAGTTTGTAGCACGCACACAGACACACAGCGGTTGTGTAGTTTTGTAGCACGTACACAGACACACAGCGGTTGTGTAGTTTGTAGCATGCACACAGACACACAGCGGTTGTGTAGTTTGTAGCATGCACACAGACACAGCGGTTGTGTAGTTTGTAGCACGTACACAGACACACAGCGGTTGTGTAGTTTGTAGCACGTACACAGACACACAGCGGTTGTGTAGTTTGTAGCATGCAGAGACACACAGCGGTTGTGTAGTTTGTAGCACACACACAGACACACAGCGGTTGTGTAGTTTGTAGCACGTACACAGACAGCGGTTGTGTAGTTTGTAGCACGTACACAGACACAGCGGTTGTGTAGTTTGTAGCACACACAGACACACAGCGGTTGTGTAGTTTGTAGCACGTACACAGACACAGCGGTTGTGTAGTTTGTAGCACACACACAGACACACAGCGGTTGTGTAGTTTGTAGCACGCACAGACACATCGGTTGTGTAGTTTGTAGCACGTACACAGACACAGCGGTTGTGTAGTTTGTAGCACGCACACAGACACACAGCGGTTGTGTAGTTTGTAGCACGTACACAGACACAGCGGTTGTGTAGTTTGTAGCACGTACACAGACACAGCGGTTGTGTAGTTTGTAACAATGCGCAGACACACATCGGTTGTGTAGTTTGTAGCATGCACACAGACACAGCGGGTGTGTAGTTTGTAGCATGCACACAGACACAGCGGTTGTGTAGTTTGTAGCATGCACACAGACACAGCGGTTGTGTAGTTTGTAGCACGCACACAGACACAGCGGTTGTGTAGTTTGTAGCATGCACACAGACACAGCGGTTGTGTAGTTTGTAGCATGCACACAGACACAGCGGTTGTGTAGTTTGTAGCATGCACACATACACAGCAGGTGTGTAGTTTGTAGCATGCACACAGACACAACGGTTGTGTAGTTTGTAGCATGCAGACAGCGCGGTTGTGTAGTTTGTAGCACGCACACAGACACACAGCGGTTGTGTAGTTTGTAGCACGCACACAGACACACAGCGGTTGTGTAGTTTGTAGCACACACACACAGACACAGCGGTTATGTAGTTTTACACAGTGGTTGTGTAGTTTTACACAGTGGTTGTGTAGTTTGTAGCATGCACAGACAGAGATGTTTATTTTCCCCCACATTGCTGTCATGCATATTTATAGGCTCAACTTATGCAACTTAAATAGCACTTTATGTTGACATGGCACTCTATAGTGTATACGCATATAGTTTCATAATATAGATATCTAGGTTAGGTTCTTAGCTTACAGTACGTATTATTCATGATGACTATTTTTATGTTTTTGATGTATTACCGTGTTTTTTTGTTCTTGCTTACTGCTTACTTCCTTCTTCACTCAATCTCTCTCTCTCTCTCTCTCTCTCTCTCTCTCTCTCTCTCTCTCTGTATAATAGATTTAAACACTCTTTCGATCCCCTGTCAATCAAAATACTCAATCAGACATTGACTAGTCGCACTGTATCAAGGGAACGTGTGCAATATCTCAGTTTTGTAATTTGTTGGTGTGTTTCATGGTGTTTTTTCCTTATGTTGAATGTGTATATGTTCTCTCTCTGTCTCTCTCCCCACAGTGTGGTACCATAGAGGACGAGGGGGGCCCCAACGACGGGCTGACGGAGCGCAGCCTCCAGGACGCGCAGCGCCTCTACCTGATGAACGACGTGGTGCAGCCGGTGTCCGTGGACCCCCTGGTGATGCAGGACGACGTGCGCTTCTCCAACCTGGTGGTGGACATCGTCCAGGGCATGGACACGCTCTACCACGTCATGTACATCGGCACCGGTACGTAAGGACACGCTCTACCACGTCATGTACATCGGCACCGGTACGTAAGGACACGCTCTACCACGTCATGTACATCGGCACCGGTAAGACACGCTCTACCACGTCATGTACATCGGCACCGGTACGTAAGGACACGCTCTACCACGTCATGTACATCGGCACCGGTACGTAAGGACACGCTCTACCACGTCATGTACATCGGCACCGGTACGTAAGGACACGCTCTACCACGTCATGTACATCGGCACCGGTACGTTGAAACACACGCTCTACCACGTCATGTACATCGGCACCGGTACGTAAGGACACGCTCTACCACGTCATGTACATCGGCACCGGTACGTAAGGACACGCTCTACCACGTCATGTACATCGGCACCGGTACGTAAGGACACGCTCTACCACGTCATGTACATCGGCACCGGTACGTAAGGACACGCTCTACCACGTCATGTACATCGGCACCGGTACGTAAGGACACGCTCTACCACGTCATGTACATCGGCACCGGTACGTTGAAACACACGCTCTACCACGTCATGTACATCGGCACCGGTACGTAAGGACACGCTCTACCACGTCATGTACATCGGCACCGGTACGTTGAAACACACGCTCTACCACGTCATGTACATCGGCACCGGTACGTAAGGACACGCTCTACCACGTCATGTACATCGGCACCGGTACGTTGAAACACACGCTCTACCACGTCATGTACATCGGCACCGGTACGTTGAAACACACGCTCTACCACGTCATGTACATCGGCACCGGTACGTTGAAACACACGCTCGGGGGTGGCGGTGGCTCAGGGTTAGAGTGCCTGGATGGTAACCGCAAGGTTGCCAGTTCGAACCCGGGCTCCCCCAGAGTTACTGTCAAAGTGTCCTTGAGCAAGACACCGAACCCCTAATTGCTCCCGATGTGCTAGTTGGTGCCTTGCATGGTTTCCGCTGCCATCGGTGTATGAATGTGTGTGTGAATGGGTGAATGTAATGCACAATCTCTGTAAAGTGCCTTGGATAAAGGCGCTATATAAATGCACCATTTACCATTTACCATTTACGCTCTACCACGTCATGTACATCGGCACCGGTACGTTGAAACACACGCTCTACCACGTCATGTACATCGGCACCGGTACGTTGAAACACACGCTCTACCACGTCATGTACATCGGCACCGGTACGTTGAAACACACCCTCTACCACGTCATGTACATCGGCATCGGTACGTTGAAACACACCCTCTACCACGTCATGTACATCGGCATCGGTACGTTGAAACACACGCTCTACCACGCCATGTACATCACCACCGGTACGTTGAAACACACCCTCTACCACGTCATGTACATCACCACCGGTACGTTGAAACACACGCTCTACCACGTCATGTACATCGGCACCGGTACGTTGAAACACACGCTCTACCACGCCATGTACATCGGCACCGGTACGTTGAAACACACGCTCTACCACGTCATGTACATCGGCACCGGTACGTTGAAACACACGCTCTACCACGTCATGTACATCGGCACCGGTACGTTGATACACACGCTCTACCACGCCATGTACATCGGCACCGGTACGTGAAAGCGGACGAAAACAAACAAGAATGACACGCGTATCATTAACAGGATCGGTGCCGGACATTTACGGTCGTCTTTTAGGCTAGACTGCCTAAGTATTGAGTTACCTTTGAACCTTTGTCGTGTCAGGTCTCAGGAGGCAGCCAATCATGACAAGGTCGCTACTACGCGATTGGCTGGCGGCGTTTCAGAGTATGGGGTTAGTATAGGCTCATTTCCACCATTATGTCTTCCTGTTCAACTCTAGAATACGGCAGCATCCTGAAGGCCCTGGCCACCACCAACAAGAGCCTGCAGGGCTGCTACCTGGAGGAGATGGAGCTTCTCCCGTCGGGCGTGCGAGAGCCCATCCTCAGCCTGCAGATCCTGCACAGCGACCGCTCGCTGTTCGTGGGCCTCAACGACCGCGTGCTGAAGATCCCCCTGGAGCGCTGCTCCAACTACAGGACGGAGCTGTGAGTTCTTCTTCTTCTTCTTTCGTGTATCATCCTCAAATTATGTCCAAGTCAGTATCGAGCAGCCACACGCCCTTCGTCGTCTCTGGTCCACTGTTGTTTTGTTGGCAGCAAATTTCTATTTTAGTCATAGTCTCTTGAAACGTTTTAATTTAGTTTTAGTCACATTTTAGTCACCCGGAATGTTTTAGTGTTTTGTCTAGTTTTAGTCGACTAAATCTACAGTTGATTTAGTTGGTCGACCTTGATGCCGTCGTTATGGGTGTTTTTTTTCACTTGCTGAAAATAGCCGATCTACAAGCCCACAACTGCGATGCGTTGTGAGCTTGTAGATTGTCTATTTTCAGCATGCAACTAATTATATAATGACTTATACTGGATCTCTTGTCCACTAGTCCCTTCCTAACATTTTAGTCTCGTTTTTATTTGTCGACGAAATTGTCAGTATATTTAGTCATAGCTTCAGTCATCATAGCTTAGTTTTCATTTAGTTTCCATTTAGTTTTCGTCAGTGGAAAAAGGTAGTCGACTAACATTTTTCGTCATAGTTTTAGTCGACGAAAACAACACTGCTAGTCTGGTCCCACGTGGAAGAGTCCGGCCTCCGAAGGAGGTCTGGTACAGGTGGGCAGGTGTTAATGATGTGTTCGGCAGACTGCTCAGGCTAGTCGCCACACTCGCATGCTGCACTGTCTGTCTGTTCTGTCAAGCCCCCACTCCTTCATTGCAAACTGTCTCAAAAGTTTCACAAAGTCCTCCAACTAAGAGAAGTGAGGAGTGTCTTGTATGGGGACAGCTAGCTGCCACTGTGTTTTGGAAAAGAAAGTGACGGCCATGCAGCATATACTGTAGTATTTATGTGTTATTGGTCTTTTTATGGCTTTTGGCAGTATACTAACTGTATATATAGACTAGTATATCATATATATTTTTTTTCTGAACCTGGTTGGTCTACCATTTAAAGTAAATTACTGTCGCAGACCGTGATGAATAGGTCTGGAAGGCCTTGCCTATATAATGGTTAAAGTCTTGATGGAGCCAGACAAGCAAAAGCAGGTCTATAATCTGCAAGCCAATGGAAAATTAATTTGTCGTGCTGTTTTCTGTAATGTAACATTTTGCATAATACAAAACAAAAACGCGCTCCCACAAAACACGGCTCCCCTGCTGTTGTTCTGTGTACCAGTACCAGACAGAACATAACGAGGAAATGTGTTTTTAGAGACACAGTGAAAGGAGCAAGAGATAAATAGAGGAGAGAGAGAGAGAGAGAGAGAGAGAGAGAGAGAGAGAGAGACAGAAAATGAAGGCAGACGCAGAAAGAGAGAGTGAATGCTTGAGAGAGAGAGAGAGTCTATACAGAGAGAGAGAGTTGAGAGAGAAAATGAAGGCAGAAAGAGAGAGCTTGAGAGAGAGAGAGAGAGTCTATACAGAGAGAGGGAGTGCTTTCGCTGAGCCGTTTCTGACTTCTAGTGTTATTCATGTGAAAGTCTCTCTGTCTCTAGGGGTGAAGGAGGATAGAATAGAATAGCTCTCTCTCTCTCTCTCTCTCTCTCTCTCTCTCTCTCTCTCTCTCTCTCTCTCTCCGGCTGTTTGTCCAACCTCCGCCGCCCTGCATCTCATCAATGCTTTTCAATCAACTGGCCTCGGCCCCGGCACCATATACAGGCTTCAAAGTCCTCAACCTCATTTTAGCATACAAATGGCTCGATGCGCCGTCAGCTTTGTGAGCTGCTGTGCATAAGTGTGTGTGTGTGCTGTGCTGTGCGCGCTTGTTTGTGTGTGTGTGTGCGCGTGTGCGTGTGTGTACTCTGTGTACTGTGTGTGTGCATGTGCGTGTGCGTGGGTAGGGTAGAGAGTTCTCTATATGCTCACTGCATGATGAGTCAGCTACACAGTACCAGCTCTTACCCCCTATATAGCCCCCGCTCTCCCAACCACACGCACGTGTATACATGCGCAACATGTGCGTGTGTGCGTGCGTGCGTGCGTGTGTGTGTGTGTGTGTGTGTGCGGCTGTGCGAGCGCGCACACGCAAGTATAGCGAGCTCTTACGAAAGGAAGCGAGCACATGATGGTGCTTTAACCCATTCTGGGCGGGAACCCCTTTTGGTGTTTTAAGCATTATGTTATACTTTAGCTATTGAAAAATAGCAGATCTACAAGCTCATAGCGCGGCACCGAGTGCCGCGCTACGAACTTGTAGATCTGCTATTTTTGAAAAATCGCGAAAATGTGGCACAAATCTTTGAATATATATTCTTTCAGAGCGAACATTTTGAACTCAAATCTTTGCTTCTGAGGGGTTCCTGGAATAACACATTTTCAGATGGGGGTCGGCGGCCAATTACATACATTTTTGGGGGTCCTGAAATACCACTGACATAGAAACATGGATTTAGAAGACATTTGTAGAATCGTCGTCAGGTCTAAATGGCCTAAAGTAAAAAAAGGAGTGGGTGCAATGTGCCTGTGAAACACGGGGAGACAGAGGGAGTGAAGACAGCCCGGGCCTATTTAAAAACACAGTCGGGTGGAACAATGAGAGCAACGGGGCTGCCAAGGGCACGCCGGAGGAAGTGCTGTCCTCATGATCCATCCGCTCATGCGCTGCATGCGTACGCCCACCTCGCCGGGCTGACTCACCCCGCGAAATCCGACAGAGAGAGCGAGCGAGGCGCTCATATAGAAATAACGACAGGTCTAAAAGACCCATTTATACTTTGTTTCCGTGTGTTGGTGCCGTGTGCCGGTGACATGTCATGTTTGTGTGCGGTAGCGGTACAGTGTTTTTAGTCTGACACTGCACAACGGACTATACATACTGTAAATCATAAGTGTGGCATGTATGAATTCCATATAGGCAGCACACAGAAGTAGCTAGGAAGGGGCCCGATATAGACGACGATTATTTCTGAGGATTTGGGACTACAGGTAAATTAGGCCAGTCCACACCACTTGCAACTCATCATCATTTTTTCGACCGCGGTCATTCTGCTTACTGATGCCTGTAGAAGCCATCCTCACTGTTTTGTATGTGTATTTATTATTATTGCGAACGCAGTGAGCATTTACTATGAGACCCAGCAGATCATGTCTGTCTGTGTGTCTGTGTGTGTGTCACGCTGTAACACCACCCGCCCACCACCAGAGGGCGCAGCTGTATCACACAACGCGCGCACACACACACACACACACACACACACACACACACACACACACACACACACACATACACACACACACACACACACACACACACACACACACACACAACTTAACTTAAAAAAAAACTTAACTTAAAAAAAATTAACTTAAAAAAACTTAACTTAAAAAAAAACTTTAAAAAAAACTAACCTTAAAAAAAAACTTAACTTAAAAAAACGTAACTTAAAAAAAACCTTAAAGTACGTAATTTATTCTAATTGTTGTTATTGCAATTTACGAGCTGCGTTCGCTTCCCGTGTTTGCGCGTCTTACTTGTTATTATCACAATTCTTGTAGTTATCATTTGGCATTATTGGGTGTTGGTTTGATGGGCTATTATGTATTTGAATCACTGTTTGGACACCAAGGGCACGCCTCTCCATTGGGGAGCAGCATGCACCTGGTGGACAAACCAGTTTTTACCAGACAGACAACACAGAAGAGACAAATGCCAGAAGGAGCTGTTTGTAATGTACTATCACTGCACTTTAAAGGAAAGCAAATACAAACCAAAAATGACATTGAACCTGTGGACAATATGTTTCTTTGATCTGTGTATACATCCAAAGTCTATGGGTGCATCAGTGGGTTTGTTGGCAATGTGGAAACGTTTGGAACCAACAATGCCTGTGTCCCTAGCGATGACATCAGGGAACGACAGATTTCTAAAGATTTCTATACCTCTGGTCTGCTTTGAGGTACAGTAGGGAGAGATATAACCTCATGATCAGCTCTGTAGTAGTGGCCGGCAAACTATATTCTTCTGGATCGGACTATAGTGAAGAAACACGGGGAAGGGTTTGCCGTATATTAGAGAAGTCGACTTGCAACTATATACTTGCAACCATTATCCCCAAAATGGAACCATGTCTACAACTGCTCAGTCAGCGGTTGGTTGCATTGGTGTGGACTGCAGTCCCCACACACACACACACGCCACACGCACACACACACGCACACACAAACACATTATTGAACAATTTGTGTGCGACTCAAAAAATACTGCAATTGGCTTTACTGTAAAAAAAAAAACTAAAGACTTTTTTCTCTCATTTGTCTCCCCATGCGGGCGTTGTGCCTGCATGGCCACTCGTACGGTATAGCAGCACTGAAAACGCCACCTGGCGCGCTTCTGAAATACACTCCTCCTCATTGTGACGGTTTGTCTGACTGAGCCCATTCTAGAAGACCCTCCATCTCTCCATGCTGCTCTGTGTGTGGCCCACCCCCCAAACCACACACACACACACACACGTGCGAACGCACACACGCGCACACACTCACAGACGCACGCACGCGGAGGGGTGGGCTGAATTCACACAGTGTGAAGGCAGAAGTTTTGAGACATGATTTATGTAGGAGTCATAACTTATCCATTTTGTTCCAGGGAGAAATCCAGCTGGCCATAGAATAATGGATGGACTGTGTCAATGTGTGGATTGTATAGCGTAGGACGTGAGCGTGCGCGCGTGCGTGTGCGTGCGTGTGTGTGTGTGTGTGTGTGTGATACAACTCTATCTCTAGGCTCATGCACACACACGCACGCACAGCAGAGAGTGCACAGTGGACTGCACATGGACACATTGATTGATTGATGTATTTATTGACAACAAATTAATATACCTAAAATACATTTATGCATGCAGTGTCTAAACTAAACACGTATTTAAATTTTAGGGAATAACAGTTTTGTACTATACTATACTATTCTGATTAATCAAACAATGTTTTTATAATTTAAAAACTTAAGTGTTTTATGCTTTCTTGTACAAAATTACCGGGAATAGCTTATCTACAAGTTCACAACATGTTGTCATGGTCACGTCCTCAGCCCCTCCCTGTTTGCCCATGATTGTCCTCTGCCTCTCCCAAGTCCTGCTCCTCTGACTCTGATTGCTCTGAGTGCCATCACCTGTGCGGCCCAGCTGAGCCAGGTTGGGTGATGATGAGCTCCAGTGACTATTTCAACTCTGCCTTGTGTGTGTACTGTTCAGTGCTGGATCCTAAGTTAGTGTCAGGTTTTATGTTCAGTGTATGTACTTCTGTTATACTACATGTCATTTACCAAGCAAAGTCAAGTTTATGTGATCTTCTTGTCCTGCCTTTGTTTGAGTTCCTGCGTTTGGGTCCTAAGTAACACCTGCAAACTGTAACAGTTGTGAGTGGTATCACTTCACACAGGTGTGATTGTTACTTTCTTTTCTCCAAATGAGTGAAGAGAAAACAATGTACAGGGGGGGCGTAGTACAATAATGTCTGCCAGAGATATGACAGATATTAATTTGCTTTAGGTGTTGTTGTTTTCCTCTGTTATTGGATCTGCTACTATTATTAGCTGGCTGTCCCACTGTGAGAGAGCAATGTCATTTACATTAGCATAATATCAGGCCCTAACAATTCTGTTTAAGCATTCATCAACTGACTGCAAATTGTATCCATTTGAAAGCTTGCTGATTGCTGCTGCTGTGCGTGCGTGCGTGCGTGCGTGCGTGCGTGCGTGCGTGCGTGCGTATGCGTGTGTTCACATTTATTGTACAGTGTGTGTGTGTGTGTGCATGTGTGTACGTGTACACTCCACTTGCGCTAATTACATTTGACCTCTCCAATCACCACATCCGGCTAACAGTCCCCCCCCCCCCCCCCACCCACCCCCCCTCTCTCTCCCTCCCTCTAAGCAGAGTGATTTATTTGGGCTGCGGCAGTACAGTGCACAGTGTGCTCTATAGCTAAGCCATGGCGTTCCATCCATCAGAAGGTTTTTTCCTCCTCAATGAGGGAAGGTGGTCCAGTCTGCCAAATGCAGAATGAGAGTAGAGCGAGTGGCATCATCACTCAACAACAGCCTCGTGTTGCCTTACACTTACAGGATATGCAGGTCTTAACCCCACCTCCCCGAAGTGTACACGCACGCACGCACACACACACGCACACACACACGCACGCACACACACACGCACACACACAAACGCACACACAAATGCACACACACACAAATGCACCCCCATTGGCCAACCTCCAAAACTAAGTGCACTACTTCTCTGCATTATGTTTTCTCATTTTTCAAACGAGAGAGAGAGAGAGAGAGAGAGAGAGAGAGAGAGAGAGAGAGAGAGGGGTGTGTGCATCCAACATGCGAGGGCAGGCTGGTGATAGGTGTGATCAGCGGTTGGTACTGAGCCCCACCATGCAGGGCCCACTGACTGAGCCCCACCATGCAGGCCCCACTGAGCCCCACCATGCAGGCCCCACTGAGCCCCACCATGCAGGCCCCACTGAGCCCCACCATGCAGGCCCCACTGAGCCCCACCATGCAGGCCCCACTGAGCCCCACCATGCAGGGCCCACTGACTGAGCCCCACCATGCAGGGCCCACTGACTGAGCCCCACCATGCAGGGCCCACTGGGCCCCACCATGCAGGGCCCACTGACTGAGCCCCACCATGCAGGCCCCACTGAGCCCCACCATGCAGGCCCCACTGAGCCCCACCATGCAGGCCCCACTGAGCCCCACCATGCAGGGCCCACTGACTGAGCCCCACCATGCAGGGCCCACTGACTGAGCCCCACCATGCAGGGCCCACTGACTGAGCCCCACCATGCAGGGCCCACTGACTGAGTCCCATGGTTAAAATGCTTGGAACACACAAGTGGACTGGACTAATAGGACGACCTCAGACACAAGAGCCCGTCTGGGAAGGAAGCAGAAGGTTTGATTCCTGTCCCGGCAACACGTGTGTCGAGGTGTCCCTGAGACAATCCCCCCCCCCCCACACACACACACACACACACACACACACACACGCTCCCTTGAGAAGCACACACAGCTGGGTGAAGCTGAAAACTGAATTCCCCCCCTTGGGATGAAATAGGTCTAATGATGATGATGATGATGGGAACAAGTGAACTTTTTACCAGAACACTGTGTGTTCGTGCATGAGAGAGAGAGAGAGAGAGCGAGAGAGAGAGAGAGAGAGAGAGAGAGAGAGAGAGAGAGGGAGAGAGGGAGAGGGAGAGGGAGAGGGAGAGAGATTTTAATTTTAAAAGTACCTTTATTGAATTACTACCACAACTCAGCTCCAGAGAGAGAGAGAGAGAGGGAGAGGGAGATAAAGGGGGGGGGGGTGGGGGGAGAGAGAGAGAGAGGGGGGGGGGAGAGGGGAGGAGAGAGAGAGAGAGAGAGAGAGAGAGAGAGAGAGAGCCCCACTAAGTGGCAGTGGCTGACAGCCCAGGCAGCAGGGTGCCCGCCTGAGGCATTTGGGTTTAAAACAACATGAGGAAACCACAAAGTGGCAGAAAAAAACCAGCACCACCATCAACATCTCTCCCACAGTGAAGCTTACTGTGTGTGTGTGTGTGTGTGTGTGTGTGTGTGTGTGTGTGTGTGTGTGTGTGTGTGTGTGTGTGTGTGTGTGTGTGTGTGTGTGTGTGTGTGTGTGTGTGTGTGTGTGTGTGTTTGTGTGTTTTATTTTTTTCCTCTGGAGTTTTTGTTTGCCTGATTGAGGGTGTGAGTACAGCTGTGGGCGTTGTTTGCATTCCTTTGTTAATCCCGCTGTTATAACCCATTTAGGGTTATTTCGTTATTCATTATTTTAAACAGATTCTACAAAATGTCTTCTAAATCATGACAGTGGTTTTCAAACTTTTTCACGTCAAGGACCCCCAGAATGATTATGTAATTGGCCGCCGACCCCTGACTGAAAATATGTTGTTCCAGGGACCTTTGAATATATATTCTTTCAGGGCAAACGTTTTTTAACTCATATCTTTGCTTCTCTGCAGTCCCTGGAACAACATATTTTCAGATGGGGGTCGGCGGCCAAATACAGATAATTCTGGGGCTCCTTGACATGAAAATGTTTGAGAACCACTGACATAGAAACATGGGTTTTTTTCAGAAAACTGTCAGGATTTAGAAGACATTTGTAGAATCGTCCTCCTCAGGTCTAAATAAACACCAAAAGGGGTTCCCGTCCTGAATGGTTTAAAGCTGGCTGTTGTCGAAGGACCTTTCCATCATTTAGGCCAGAGCTCCTAATGTTTTTTATTTCACGACTACACTGACTGCACGTCATCGTGTTTTTTATTTTGTCGTTTGATTCGATCCGTAGTCGCGTTCTTATGTAAAGCACTTTGCAACTTTGTTTCTATAAGTGCTCTATAAATAAAGTTTATGATATTATTATATGACCAATCAGAGAAACACTTATGCAGCCAAGAAACTGTGTGTGTGTGTGTGTGTGTGTGTGTGTGTGTGTGTGTGTGTGTGTGTGTGTGTGTGTGTGTGTGTGTGTGTGTGTGTGTGTGTGTGTGTGTGTGTGTGTGTGTGTGTGTGTGTGTGTGTGTGTGTGTGTGTGTGTGTGTGTGTGTGTGTGTGTGTGTGTGTGTGTGTGTGTGTGTGTGTGTGTGTGTGTGTGTGTGTGTGTGTGTGTGTGTGTGTGTGTGTGTGTGTGTGTGTGTGTGTGTGTGTGTGTGTGTGTGTGTGTGTGTGTGTGTGTGCGCGCGCGTGCGTGCGTGCGTGCAGGGAGAGAGTGAGACAGACAGACAGGCACACACAGACAGGCACACACAGAGAGACAGGAAAGTATATTAATAAAGTGAAGGTATTTATTACACACTGTTGCTTTTATTTCAGTCTTTGTTCTGGCCAAACCTCCGCATGGCCTTTCCACACTTCACTGCATCCTCCCCTACAGTACAGTACAGTACAGTACAGTACATACACCCTTTTCTTTCAACCTTGCTTTGAGCAGCCACTATACGTCTTATAACCCTCCACCTCCTCCCTCCCCAAATCCCCAGATGCTGACAAAGTCAAACACATACGCTCCCATTTCCCGGGAGGTCGTAAAAAGAGACAGAGTGACAAAGAGAGCGGAGGGGACAATGGTGTCCCGTACGTGTGCGTGCGTGCGTGCGTGCGTGCGTGCGTGCGTGCGTGCGTGCGTGCGTGCGTGCGTGCGTGCGTGTGTGCGCGCGCGTGCATGTGTGTGTGTGTGTTTCTCCCTCCATTCCTAAGTCATTGTCTCTTGTTTTTACACAGCCCCACATCTATTTTACCCTCCGACGTCTCAGTGCTCTGTTGACTTTGTCCACCTCTCCCTCACTGTCGCGTCGTGGTGGATCTGCCAACAACATGGTGACGTACTGTAGTACGTCAATAGCAGGGCTGATACAGGAACCATACATTTTATAACACTTTGACCGCGAAATTAATGAATCGCTAATGTCCAACGGTCGACTGCCTGGGTTTCACTAACCTTTGAAGAGCCACCGCGCCAACATATTATCGTTCCTTTGCATGAAAATCCGCATTTTGGACTGATGTCGATTAAAAAATAAAAGGCATCTAAATCCTAATAGTTTTCTGAAAAACCTATGTTTCTATGTCAGTTGGTGCTCAACCTTTTTCATGTCAAGGACCCCCAGAATTATCTCTATTGGGCCACGGACCCCCATCTCAAAATATGTTGTTCCAGGGACCCCCCCCAGAAGCAAAGATTTTAGTTAAAAATGTTCGCTCTGAAATATTTATTCAAAGATTTGCACCACATTTTCACAAGCTTGTAGCAGACCTACAAGCTCGTAGCGCGCCACTCGGTGGCGCGCTATGAGCTTGTATATCTGCTATTTTTCAATAGCTAAAGTATAACATAATGCTTAAAACACCAAAAGGGGTTCCCGCCCAGAATGGGTTAAAACGGTGTGATCCTATTGGTCGTAGTGTTGTAAAAATAATCCAAACCGTGCCACCACAGCCGCCATTGGAATGCATTGGGACTCAACTTCCCAGAACCCTTTGCAATGCCAGTGCGACTGAATCTTCTCGCGGAGACGTCATCCGAACGCGTCACCTATCTCACACTGTCCGATGGAATCCCCGTAAGTCTTAAAACGTATTACGGACACAAATTAAACAATTAAAATCTGTTCTACAATCAATTAACTTGTGTAACTCGTGAATGGGAGGGAAAGTGTTAACAGCGATACGATGCGTATCACGATACATGGTTGACGATACGATACATGGACGATATCGGTTCATTATGGCGATACGATACGGTACGATTCAATGATTTGAAATCGATGCAGTAACTATTTAGCAAATACATTAAATACGTGTGAAACTTGTGGATAGTGCAGGTTTTTAAAGGGAAAAATTCATTATTCTGGATATAAATAAGTAAACACAGTGATTCTCTGGCAAATAGATGGACATTGTATTTGAACACATAATGGACAAACCCACGCCTTGACATGAACACAGAGAATACACACATTTATCGATAGACCAAGGGTTACTATTGCACCCATCTTTTTCCTCTTTCTTCTTATAGTATACAGTGCACTATATCCATCCATCCATCCATCCATCTTCAACCGCTTATCCGTAGTCAGGTCGCGGGGGCAACAGCTCCACCAGAGTGTTCCAGATTTCCGCTCCAACACTGCGCCTTGGTCTGCCCCGGGGTCTCCTCCCAGTGGGACGTGCCTCGAGGACCTCCCTATAAGACGCTCCGAGAGGCATCCTAACCAGATGCCCGAACCACCTAAGCATGGCTCATTTCCAGGCGAAGAAACAGCGACTCTACTCCGAGTCTCTCTCGTGTGACTGAACTCTCTATCTCTAATCTCTAAGGGAGATGCCAAAACGTAGTATTGATACAATTTGATTATTTCCATTGCAAAATGATTCGATACAAAGTCAAACGAATACGATACGATATTTTCCGTTTACACATCGATAATACCACCATGTTTGTTCCCTTCCATGTCCATGATGACATGATGTGAGGTGACAAGCCGCTGATGTGCGCGTACGTCCTACATATAATAACAATAATGAAAATATAGTAAAGCAAGCATTGTG
>NW_027638710.1:0-6716 GCF_951216825.1 Electrona antarctica
TAAAGACTGGCAGTCCAATGAAGTCTGGAGATCAGATCAGTGGTTTGGAAGGTGTGGAAAAAGGCTGCTGAACACAGACTGTAGTACTATGGAAGCTGAATACAGACACACTCTACTATGGAGCTGAACACAGACACTCTACTATGGAGCTGAATACAGACAACTCTACTATGGAGCTGAATACAGACACACTCTACTATGGAGCTGAATACAGACACTCTCTACTATGGAGCTGAATACAGACACACTCTACTATGGAGCTGAACACAGACACTCTCTACTATGGAGCTGAATACAGACACTCTCTACTATGGAGCTGAATGAGAGACACAGACACCTCTCTACTATGGAGCTGAACACAGACACTCTCTACTATGGAGCTGAATGAGAGACACAGACACTCTCTCACTATGGAGCTGAACACAGACACTCTCTACTATGGAGCTGAACACAGACACTCTACTATGGAGCTAAACACAGACACTCTACTATGGAGCTGAACACAGACACTCTACTATGGAGCTGAATACAGACACTCTCTACTATGGAGCTGAATACAGACACTCTCTACTATGGAGCTGAATACAGACACTCTCTACTATGGAGCTGAATACAGACACTCTCTACTATGGAGCTGAATACAGACACTCTCTACTATGGAGCTGAACACAGACACTCTCTACTATGGAGCTGAATACAGACACTCTCTACTATGGAGCTGAACACAGACACTCTCTACTATGGAGCTGAATACAGACACTCTCTACTATGGAGCTGAACACAGACACACTCTACTATGGAGCTGAATACAGACACTCTCTACTATGGAGCTGAACACAGACACTCTCTACTATGGAGCTGAATACAGACACACTCTACTATGGAGCTGAACACCTCAAGAAAGCACGTAAGTCATTTTATCTACTGTAATATACAGTAGCATAATGATCTTATACTTCATATACAGTATAGCATAATGGGGTTCTGGGGAAACGCTGGGCTGGGGCTCCGGTTTCCTGTTCCTCCAACCTCTCATATCATCATCACATCATATCTCAGTATTGAGCCCAGCGGTCAACGGGTGCCTGGAATCAAAGACTATAATGTCTATTTCATATCATGTGGGAATTAAATAAGTGAGCGTTGGCTTCCCCGGGACTCTGCGCGCCAACCTGCCTCGGAGAGAGTCTGACAGAGTGTGAGAGGGAGGCAGGCGTTTCTATAGTGGTGGATTCAACGTGGTGGTTTTAATGAGGTGCACGGTACATAGCGCCGAAATGCTGAAAGCTTGTAGATCGGCTATTTTGAGCAAGTGTCATTACGACAAACACACATTACACAGACACACTAAACACATTGCAGTGTGAGCTACAGACACACTAAACACATTGCAGTGTGAGCTACAGACACACTAAACACATTGCAGTGTGAGCTACATAGACACACTAAACACATTGCAGTGTGAGCTACATAGACACACTAAACACATTGCAGTGTGAGCTACATAGACACACTAAACACATTGCAGTGTGAGCTACAGACACACTAAACACATTGCAGTGTGAGCTACAGACACACTAAACACATTGCAGTGTGAGCTACAGACACACTAAACACATTGCAGTGTGAGCTACATAGACACACTAAACACATTGCAGTGTGAGCTACATAGACACACTAAACACATTGCAGTGTGAGCTACATAGACACACTAAACACATTGCAGTGTGAGAGTACATAGACACACTAAACACATTGCAGTGTGAGTGTACATAGACACACTAAACACATTGCAGTGTGAGCTACATAGACACACTAAACACATTGCAGTGTGAGTGTACATAGACACTAAACACATTGCAGTGTGAGAGTACATAGACACACTAAACACATTGCAGTGTGAGCTACATAGACACACTAAACACATTGCAGTGTGAGAGTACACAGACACACTAAACACATTGCAGTGTGAGAGTACATAGACACACTAAACACATTGCAGTGTGAGCTACATAGACACACTAAACACATTGCAGTGTGAGAGTACATAGACACACTAAACACATTGCAGTGTGAGCTACATAGACACACTAAACACATTGCAGTGTGAGCGTACATAGACACACTAAACACATTGCAGTGTGAGAGTACATAGACACACTAAACACATTGCAGTGTGAGCGTACATAGACACACTAAACACATTGCAGTGTGAGCTACATAGACACACTAAACACATTGCAGTGTGAGCTACATAGACACACTAAACACATTGCAGTGTGAGTGTACATAGACACTAAACACATTGCAGTGTGAGAGTACATAGACACACTAAACACATTGCAGTGTGAGCTACATAGACACACTAAACACATTGCAGTGTGAGCGTACATAGACACACTAAACACATTGCAGTGTGAGAGTACATAGACACACTAAACACATTGCAGTGTGAGCGTACATAGACACACTAAACACATTGCAGTGTGAGCTACATAGACACACTAAACACATTGCAGTGTGAGCTACATAGACACACTAAACACATTGCAGTGTGAGCTACATAGACACACTAAACACATTGCAGTGTGAGAGTACATAGACACACTAAACACATTGCAGTGTGAGAGTACATAGACACACTAAACACATTGCAGTGTGAGCTACATAGACACACTAAACACATTGCAGTGTGAGCTACATAGACACACTAAACACATTGCAGTGTGAGCTACATAGACACACTGAACACATTGCAGCGTGAGCTACATAGACACACTAAACACATTGCAGTGTGAGAGTACATAGACACACTAAACACATTGCAGTGTGAGTGTACATAGACACACTAAACACATTGCAGTGTGAGAGTACATAGACACACTAAACACATTGCAGTGAGCTACATAGACACACTGAACACATTGCAGTGTGAGCTACATAGACACACTAAACACATTGCAGTGTGAGAGTACATAGACACACTAAACACATTGCAGTGTGAGCTACATAGACACACTAAACACATTGCAGTGTGAGAGTACATAGACACACTAAACACATTGCAGTGTGAGCTACATAGACACACTAAACACATTGCAGTGTGAGCTACAGACACACTAAACACATTGCAGTGTGCGCTACAGACACACTAAACACATTGCAGTGTGAGCTACAGACACACTAAACACATTGCAGTGTGAGCTACATAGACACACTAAACACATTGCAGTGTGAGCTACAGACACACTAAACACATTGCAGTGTGAGCTACAGACACACTAAACACATTGCAGTGTGAGCTACATAGACACACTAAACACATTGCAGTGTGAGCTACAGACACACTAAACACATTGCAGTGTGAGCTACATAGACACACTAAACACATTGCAGTGTGAGAGTACATAGACACACTAAACACATTGCAGTGTGAGAGTACATAGACACACTAAACACATTGCAGTGTGAGCTACATAGACACACTAAACACATTGCAGTGTGAGCTACAGACACACTAAACACATTGCAGTGTGAGAGTACATAGACACACTAAACACATTGCAGTGTGAGAGTACATAGACACACTAAACACATTGCAGTGTGAGCTACATAGACACACTAAACACATTGCAGTGTGAGCTACATAGACACACTAAACACATTGCAGTGTGAGAGTACATAGACACACTAAACACATTGCAGTGTGAGCTACATAGACACACTAAACACATTGCAGTGTGAGTGTACATAGACACACTAAACACAGTGCAGTGTGAGCTACAGACACACTAAACACATTGCAGTGTGAGAGTACATAGACACACTAAACACAGTTCAGTGTGAGCTACAGACACACTAAACACATTGCAGTGTGAGCTACATAGACACACTAAACACAGTGCAGTGTGAGCTACAGACACACTAAACACATTGCAGTGTGAGCTACATAGACACACTAAACACATTGCAGTGTGCGCGTACATAGACACACTAAACACATTGCAGTGTGAGCTACATAGACACACTAAACACATTGCAGTGTGCGCGTACATAGACACACTAAACACATTGCAGTGTGAGAGTACATAGACACACTGAACACATTGCAGTGTGAGCTACATAGACACACTAAACACATTGCAGTGTGAGCTACAGTAGACACACTAAACACATTGCAGTGTGAGAGTACATAGACACACTAAACACATTGCAGTGTGAGCTACATAGACACACTAAACAGTGCAGTGTGAGCTACATAGACACACTAAACACATTGCAATGTGAGCTACACAGACACACTAAACACATTGCAGTGTGAGCTACATAGACACACTAAACACATTGCAGTGAGTGTACATAGACACACTAAACACATTGCAGTGTGAGCTACATAGACACACTAAACACATTGCAGTGTGAGAGTACATAGACACACTAAACACATTGCAGTGTGAGCTACATAGACACACTAAACACATTGCAGTGTGAGCTACATAGACACACTAAACACATTGCAATGTGAGCTACACAGACACACTAAACACATTGCAGTGTGAGTTACATAGACACACTAAACACATTGCAATGTGAGCTACACAGACACACTAAACACATTGCAGTGTGAGTTACATAGACACACTAAACACATTGCAATGTGAGCTACACAGACACACTAAACACATTGCAGTGTGAGAGTACATAGACACACTGAACACATTGCAGTGTGAGAGTACATAGACACACTAAACACATTGCAGTGTGAGAGTACATAGACACACTAAACACATTGCAGTGTGAGCTACATAGACACACTAAACACATTGCAGTGTGAGTGTACACAGACACACTAAACACATTGCAGTGTGAGTGTACATAGACACACTAAACACATTGCAGTGTGAGAGTACATAGACACACTAAACACATTGCAGTGTGAGCTACATAGACACACTAAACACATTGCAGTGTGAGAGTACATAGACACACTAAACACATTGCAGTGTGAGTGTACATAGACACACTAAACACATTGCAGTGTGAGAGTACATAGACACACTAAACACATTGCAGTGTGAGCTACACAGACACACTAAACACATTGCAGTGTGAGAGTACATAGACACACTAAACACATTGCAGTGTGAGAGTACATAGACACACTAAACACATTGCAGTGTGAGCTACATAGACACACTAAACACATTGTAGTGTGAGAGTACATAGACACACTAAACACATTGCAGTGTGAGAGTACATAGACACACTAAACACATTGCAGTGTGAGCTACATAGACACACTAAACACATTGTAGTGTGAGCTACATAGACACACTAAACACATTGCAGTGTGAGCTACATAGACACACTAAACACATTGCAGTGTGAGAGTACATAGACACACTAAACACATTGCAGTGTGAGAGTACATAGACACACTAAACACATTGCAGTGTGAGCTACATAGACACACTAAACACATTGCAGTGTGAGAGTACATAGACACACTAAACACATTGCAGTGTGAGTGTACACAGACACACTAAACACATTGCAGTGTGAGTGTACACAGACACACTAAACACATTGCAGTGTGAGAGTACATAGACACACTAAACACATTGCAGTGTGAGAGTACATAGACACACTAAACACATTGCAGTGTGAGTGTACACAGACACACTAAACACATTGCAGTGTGAGTGTACATAGACACACTAAACACATTGCAGTGTGAGAGTACATAGACACACTAAACACATTGCAGTGTGAGAGTACACAGACACACTAAACACATTGCAGTGTGAGCTACATAGACACACTAAACACATTGCAGTGTGAGCTACATAGACACACTAAACACATTGCAGTGTGAGCTACATAGACACACTAAACACATTGCAGTGTGAGCTACATAGACACACTAAACACATTGCAGTGTGAGCTACATAGACACACTAAACACATTGCAGTGTGAGAGTACATAGACACACTAAACACATTGCAGTGTGAGCGTGCATAGACACACTAAACACATTGCAGTGTGAGTGTACATAGACACACTAAACACATTGCAGTGTGAGAGTACATAGACACACTAAACACATTGCAGTGTGAGAGTACATAGACACACTAAACACATTGCAGTGTGAGTGTACACAGACACACTAAACACATTGCAGTGTGAGTGTACATAGACACACTAAACACATTGCAGTGTGAGTACATAGACACACTAAACACATTGCAGTAAGCTACAGCTTGTGAGATGCAACCTGCTTTGGCAGCTATGCAGCGTGTGCACACACACACAATAGCATTTAAGGACGCACGCGCACGCACGCACATTTCATGTGCTTAGGAAAGAGTTCCAGGCAAACGCAAGCCCTCCTTGGTGGACATGTAGACGAGAGCCGTCCATGAATCATGCATCATATGAAGTCCTGTGAGCGTGCGGCCGAGCACGACCACACAGACAGGGGCTTGGAACTACTATACTTGTGAGGAGAAACAACATTTAAGATGGCATTGAAAATATAGCTGAAAGAATCTGAAAACAATAACAACAGCTTGTAGATCGGCTATTTTTGTTTGTAGGCTATAAGATATGTAAAAGTCTAACCACACGCCACGCACGCACGCCTTTTGCCAGTGGGTATATATACGTCCACGCACAACCACACTTGCGACGCACACACATGTACAGTAGCAACACA
>NW_027638709.1:0-7500 GCF_951216825.1 Electrona antarctica
GGTGTCGGTGCTCAAAATAGCACCGCTGTGTGGTGTGTGTGTGTGTGTGTGTGTGTGTGTGTGTGTGTGTGTGTGTGTGTGTGTGTGTTCAATACAGGGTGGAGGGGAGTTGTACAGATGTAGTATGGTAGTATGGGTCCATGCTTTACAGCCTCAGCATTACAAATGGACAAGATGAACACTGAGGGTTCTTGATTTAGCTGTGATCCTATAGTTTATTGATGCACTGACTACACTGTCTCTCTGCATTTGATAAGGTAAAGCAAGGTAAACACATTACCTTGCTTACTGTAAGTCACCCTGGATTAAGAGCGTCTGCTAATTGCCTACACTGTAAATTGATTAACAGTACAGTACAGTACGTGTGAAGTGTGGAGCTGCTACTGGCTGCCACGGCAGGAAAGCCTGCTACAGTGGATTTTCAACCTTTTTAATTTCATGGACCCTCAGTTTTATATGCATTAGTCCATGCCACGGTTCCATTTCTACTGTACTGTTAGAGTTACAGACCTCAGACCTGTAAGGGTCCATTTGGTTCCTATTAGTTAGAGAAAATGGTAGTACATTTCAATGAACTAACATAATGCCCCACGTGACATCATGCAGTATTTCGAGCGACGGCCACAATCCGCTGTCGTGTAATTTGCGTTGTGATTCGCTGGACTGGAAAACAGAGATGTGGAGAAAAAAAAAAAAAAAAAGACAAATAACACATCTAGAAAGGAGCCCCTGCTATGCTGCGTGTACTGAAATATCTAGCTAGGCATCTATCTAATCCATCTGTTTATGTATCTGTTCTCATACACACACACGCACACACACACGCACGCACATCACACACACAAGTCACACACGCAAGTCACACACGCACGTCACACACACACACACCATCTATCATTCAGCCACAGCTCATACATGTTTACTTTCACAGAATGACAGAAGACTAACAGCGTACAACCTACTGTACATTCTGACCACAGCACTGCAATGCTAGCATTGGTGTGTGTGTGTGTGTGTGTGTGTGTGTGTGTGTGTTTGTGCGTGCGTGCGTGCGTGCGTGCGTGCGTGCGTGCGTGCGTGCGTGCGTGCGTGTGTGTGTGTGTGTGTGTGTGTGTGTGTGTGTGTGTGTGTGTGTGTATATTTTTAGAGCTGTTATTAGGAAGAGATTGTGGTCAGGGTTTAGGATTAGATTAGACAACTATTACACTTTGTTGTGTGGAGACATCACATACTAGCCGGATCTACAGGCAATTTTCTGATATTTTCAATCCTATCCTAAAATGTGGATGTCCACACAAGTATTTGTATTATAGTAATGTGTGTTTGCGTGCGTGCGTGCGTGCGTGCGTGCGTGCGTGCGTGCGTGCGTGCGTGCGTGCGTGCGTGCGTGCATGTGTATGTATAGCACATACTACTCAGAGAGAGAACTGTGCCATACTACTACTACTTCCACTACAACTGCTGCCATCTATTCTGGCCAACCCTGCTTTTAGACACAGTTGCCAAGGCAACACGGTCGTCATGGTCACCAGCATCGCTGCTTGGCTTCGCTTCACAAATGGAGGTGTGGTTTTTTTTTTTCATCAGGGATCCAAGAGCACTAACCTACGCAACACTCACGCATGCACACACACGCACACGCACACACACACACACACACACACACACACACACACACAGTAAAATGTGTTCCTTTAAGTCTGCAATAGGGGCTGCAACTATCGATAATTTTTCTTAGCGATTATTCCATCAATTACATTTTCGATTAATCAAATAATGGAGAATGATATATTATACATACAGTACATATTATCACCAATTCAATGATCCACTTATGTCTTGTTTTGTACTTTGTCACACAACAGTGTCATACAAAAATATCTACAAGCTCACAATGTACAGTAGATACAGTAGGCTATTTTCAATCATTTTGACGTTTATAACGTTAAACAATACATTATTGATCTGATGTAACGATCAATCAAATCAATTAGTGGGATTAATTGCTGCAGCCCGTGTGTGTGTAACATAGTCCATGTGAATACATAATGACAACACCTGGCTCAGCTGGCACAAACACACGTCCCCGGGGAAATTAGCGTGCGCTCTTAGGTAACCTGCACCAGGGACTAAACCCACATAGACTTACCGTACCTATGCAACTAAACTACAGCCTGCTGTATTATGAAAGAGAGCAACGCAAATCATAGAAGATCATTTCCTCCTGCTGTTGCCTGCTATTATAGAAGCTCTCGCTGCGAATCGATGCACTGATCCCTGACCAGGGGTCATCCCTGACCATGGGTCATCCCTGACCAGGGGTCATCCCTGACCATGGGTCTTGTGATGGACAAACGTTGTCGTTTTATTTGTTGCCATGGAATAAATAAACAGTAAAAAACAGTACAAACAGTATAAACAGTATAAACAGTAACAGGGAGGCAGAAACAGCAAAGACCTACAGTGTAGCCCTAAATGTATACCAGTGGACTCTTAATGTGCAGTGATGTAAATATGTTTGCAATGTAATGAGTCCCGGGAAGCAGGGATGGTCTTTTAGATGATTCCCAGGGACATTTTATGAGTCCCACTTCAACGACGGCTGTATACAGTAATCATTGCAGCGCGGTCCAAGCCTATTCCATTCAGTGCTACCATCGCACAACAACAACGCACATTACATGAAGCAACTAAGAACATTCAGAATATAGATGTCTGTGTACACGGCCACGTTGAGGAGCCCCCGGCTGTCCCTCACTCCCATTCTTCTCATCTCTGAAACAGACCTAGACCTTTATTCTGCTTAAGGTGCGTTCAGACTTGGATGGTTGGATGGTTATTCTGCTTATAGTTGGGCCTGGAATAAAGTGTACAGTATATTCCTTTCATCTCCATATTGCAATCCCTTAAGGTGCGTTCAGACTTGGATGGTTAGAGCGGCGCGATTACACACAAAGTCAATGCAAAGACGAGAATTGCGCAATTGGGCGCGGCGCTGAAGCTTCAGTTCACCGCTGTCCCGCAGAGCTCTACACGGCACCGCTAGTCTACAACTCTACACCAAATCTCTGCATCCAAAGGTTTACTGTTTCAGCCAAATGTTGGCCCTATAGGAAAGGGTTCACGTGATGAACTACACAAGTGATGAGAGATCGTCAACATGAACATGACACGTCTTAATGGACAGAAGACTTGTGTGCAGGTTAGAGAGATACGTAGATGTTGACGAATGTTGTCGATATGGTTATTTATTATTTATCGTATGTATTGTTCATGTTGTTCACGTTCAGTGAAGTCTACCTATCGTACTGCAACGCTGCCTGTTGCCATGGAGATGGCGAGGCAGGACGAGAGAACGCAAAAAAAACCCGCTAGTGGGAGTGTATGTGTGGTTTATGTAATTTAAATATACTGTACAGTATAAATATATACGTGTACTGTACGTGTGTGTGTGTGTGTGTGTGTGTGTGTGTGTGTGTGTGCGTGTGCGTGTGCGTGTGTGTGTGTGTGTGTGTGAGAGATATTACTAGGGTATAATGTAACATTATAGCGGGGGTTATTTTAAGGAGTGTTTGTTGTTGTAGCTAGAAACAGTAAGACGATACTCCATATCTAGCAACACTGGAGAATGATACCACAGGCTAAATGTAGCGTAGCCGTGTGTGTGTGTGTGTGTGTGTGTGTGTGTGTGTGTGTGTGTGTGTGTGTGTGTGTGTGTGTGTGTGTGTGTGTGTGTGTGTGTGTGTGTGTGTGTGAGTAACACTGTAACAGGGCACGTCGTAGCAAGAGTAATGTGACTCCGCAGTGAATGTATAAGCATGTGACTACAGAGAGAGAGGGAGAGAGACTACAGAGAGAGAGGGAGAGAGACTACAGAGAGAGAGGGGGAGAGAATGAATGCCAGATTAAATGAGTAGGCCCTGTGTGTGCATGTTACAGAAAGAGAGAGGCAGGCAGGAATCAACTGACAAAGACACTGAGAGGGAGAGAGAGAGAGAGAGAGAGAGAGAGAGAGAGAGAGAGAGAGAGAGAGAGAGAGAGAGAGAGAGCTTTGTATTTGCAACCCTCGAGGGCATAAAGTTCTATGGAGGCAACACTGTCAGCTGCACATCCCTAAAAGAGGTGTGTGTGTGTGTGTGTGTGTGTGTGTGCCCGCGAGTGTGTGCCCGCGAGTGTGTGCCCGCGAGTGCATGCGCTCTACAACAGTCCAGAGTCTCTCCCAGGGGTAGCAGCTGCAGCCCTCCCACTGCCACTCACCCATCACCCCATGTGTATCTGTCTGTCTGTCTGTCTGTCTGTCTGTCTGTCTGTCACGAAAGGGAAACATATATCTATTCTCAGTCAGTCACCTGGTTCAATGTGGTGTAAACAGGGATAGCCCTACATTATACAACAGATCAGGTCTGGTCCAGTCATTTGATAGGACAAGAGGACACTCTGTGAGTTCAGATATTCTACAGCACGTGTGCCAAGGAACAGTAAACATATCACTCCACTAGATAGCTAATGTTAGCCTGGAGCTTAGAACAGGAGCTGGAGCTGACTGTTTAAAGGTTGCTGAGCAAGATTTTTGTTGACAGAGTACCGAGGGGAACTGAGAACTGATATTTTGTCGTAAACCAGTGTCGGGCAATTGCAATACTATAGCGAAAATTACAGCTCAATACGATTGGCTATTTCCGCTTCTTTTGAAGCATTTTGAAAGTGAAAGTGTAAGTAAGTTAAACACCCCAAACGCCCGCGGTTATTTAATCCATTAAATCATAGCGCCCAGCGATTTATAGCAGCGGAACACATTTAGCAACGGACCGGATGTTATCCCGGATGTGGCTGAAGTAGCTAGATGTAGCCAAAACACTCTTGAGGCAATCAACAACAACGGGAGGTATGATAAATTCTATCGCAACTAGCGACGGGGCCGCGGTGGGCCAGTTTTGGACATACCGCCCGACAGTGCCGATTTGTTCCCCGAACTGAACAAATATCCAAATCCTCGACAGTTGTCTCCCACCACTGGATGAACTGTACATACTGTACTGTATATGACCCAATCACAGCTGTGCTGATATACACACAGCACAACAGCACAACCTTGAGTGTGATGTTGCTTAATTATTGATGATGATTCATTCAATCGAGTCTTATCCGGATGTCACGCTCACACCATCTGACACAACCTGCACAGTACAATAACAGAGAGTGAACCAAATGGACTCAGATGCAACCATATGGTCCATATGACTCTCACAGGGCTGAGCACGTTCTCACTTTTAGTTTGTATGTGTGTGTAGAGTATAGTAGTCGAACTCTTGAGTCAGCATCAACAGAGTTCCCTTCAGTTTAGCACGCACGCACGTGTGCGCGCACACACACACACACACACACACACACACACACACACACACACACACACACACACACACACACACACACACACACACACACACACACACACACACACACACACACACACACACACACACACACCATAATTCTACAGTTACACCCCCTCCCAAGCTCCCACATACACCCATAATTCTCCAGCAAGCTGAGTTGGCGCTCAAAAATGCACACCCACCCACACACCCACCCACACACACACCCACACACACACACACACACACACACACACACACACACACACACACACACACACACACACACACACATACACACACACACACACACACACACACACACACGCACACACACACACACACACAGCAGCAGGCTGAGTTGGCCCTCTCTAAACAGTGACTTCATTGTATAGTTTATGCCGAACAGATTGTAACCCCCTCCTTCTCCTTCTCCTTCTCCTCTCACTCCACTTCTCTCTCTCTGTCTTTCTCTCCCACCTCCCTTTACCTCCTGTCAAACTGAAAAAACTGAGAGAGGAGTGGTCAGTTCCTCACTGCTCGGTGTGTGTGTGTGTGTGTGTGTGTGTGTGTGTGTGTGTGTGTGTGTGTGTGTGTGTGTGTGTGTGTGTGTGTGTGTGTGTGTGTGCGTGCGCGTGCGTGCGTCTCCATGTTGTTGCTGTGTTGTGGGGCCCAAATGTCCACACAAGGGCCCAAAGAGTAGGAAACCTTGTGTGGACGACGTATAGGCTACATGATTTAAGAATGGAAGAATCTGTGTGCGTGCGTGCGTGCGTGCGTGCGTGCGTGCGTGCGTGCGTGTATCTGCGGGTGGGTGTGTCACAATTTCCTCACAGCAGCAGCAGGAAGTGACTGAGTCTGCGGTTCCCGCTTTTTGCTACACTTTAGATTTATTGGTGACTGCTAGCATGTGTGTGTGTGCGTGTGCGTGTGTGGTGTGTGTGTGTGTGTGTGTGTGTGTGTGTGTGTGTGTGTGTGTGTGTGTGTGTGTGTGAGGGAATATGAGAGAAAGCATTCATGTGTTTATAAGTCTCTTGCTGCTGTGGTTTAGCAATGAACTCATCCTTAGTAATGCGGTGACTGCTTATAAGTCAGCCTCCACAGTATGTTCATCATCATGATGTTTTAACAACATTCAGCCTCAAAGTGGGGTCCGGGGGGACGTTGGGGGAGTTCCAGGGGGTCGCCAGCAAAAGTACTTAACACAGCATCGCAATCATTTTAACACAGCATCGCTGTGTTAAAATAACCACCGTATCCATTTATATGGATCTTCCTATGGACATACAAGCTCACACACTGCAAGCTTGTGTGCGATATCTGCTATTTTTTGCAAATCTTTGAGAAAAAAATCTTTTTTTGGGGGAAAATGTTCAATATATATATTTTTTTAACACAAATCTTCTATTCTGGGGATAAATTCATATCAATTTGGAGGTCCTTGCAGCACGAATACATTTGAGGACCACTGCCCTAGTTAATGACGGCGAAATCCTTCAAAAGCCAGATAACTAAATCCCATGGGGCTTTGTTGTAGAATGAGCCTGGTCCCAGCCTACAGTAGAATGAGCCTGGTCCCAGCCTACAGTAGAATGAGCCTGGTCCCAGCCTACAGTAGAATGAGCCTGGTCCCAGCCTACAGCACTATCCCCATTCCCCCTGGTGTAGAATGAGCCTGGTCCCAGCCTACAGCACTATCCCCATTCCCCCTGTTGTAGAATGAGCCTGGTCCCAGCCTACAGCACTATCCCCATTCCCCCTGGTGTAGAATGAGCCTGGTCCCAGCCTACAGTAGAATGAGCCTGGTCCCAGCCTACAGCACTATCCCCATTCCCCCTGTTGTAGAATGAGCCTGGTCCCAGCCTACAGCACTATCCCCATTCCCCCTGTTGTAGAATGAGCCTGGTCCCAGCCTACAGCACTATCCCCATTCCCCCTGTTGTAGAATGAGCCTGGTCCCAGCCTACAGCACTATCCCCATTCCCCCTGTTGTAGAATGAGCCTGGTCCCAGCCTACAGCACTATCCCATTCCCCCTGTAGAATGAGCCTGGTCCCAGCCTACCCATTGGGCTTTGTTGTAGAATGAGCCTGGTCCCAGCCTACATCACTATCCCCATTCCCCTG
>NW_027638709.1:10000-23791 GCF_951216825.1 Electrona antarctica
GCCTCTAGAGACAGCCCGGTCAGCCCTGGGAATAAAATACAACTAAAATACATTTAAAATGAGACACACAGCCATAAATGTGTCTTAGCTCCATATACTGTACTGTATGTGCTCTGAAAGGTGAACCATATGGACAGCTTCCTGCCGCATGAGGGCTGCTTGATTGTGTGAGGTTCCTATTTAGCAAATAGAGACGTAACGTAACGCACGCTGATCTACAGTAACTGGACAGTGTACAAATGGAACAAAATGGACCCCATAAGGGTCCATTTGGTTCCATATACGCTCTCAGGCCGCGGCCGCGTTTGGGCCTGATGAGCCTTTGTCAAAGCCGAGGAAGGCCAAACGCGGCCGTTGTCCGTCAGAGGTAAATAAACCATGTGAAAGGGACATTTCTTGTGTGCTGCGTATTCCTTCATTCCTATTTGTACCTTTGAGCCCTGCACCTATACCATTGATCTAATTTGTACCTTTGAGCCTGATCAGTGATCACCTACCATTGATCTAATTTGTACCTCTGAGCCCTGCACCTACTATTGATCTAATTTGTACCTTTGAGCCTGATCACCTACCATTGATCTAATTTGTACCTTTGAGCCCTGCACCTACTATTGATCTAATTTGTACCTTTGAGCCCTGCACCTACTATTGATCTAATTTGTACCTTTGAGCCCTGCACCTACTATTGATCTAATTTGTACCTTTGAGCCCTGCACCTACTATTGATCTAATTTGTACCTTTGAGCCCTGCACCTACTATTGATCTAATTTGTACCTTTGAGCCCTGCACCTACTATTGATCTAATTTGTACCTTTGAGCCCTGCACCTACTATTGATCTAATTTGTACCTTTGAGCCCTGCACCTACTATTGATCTAATTTGTACCTTTGAGCCCTGCACCTACTATTGATCTAATTTGTACCTCTGAGCCCTGCACCTACTATTGATCTAATTGGTACCTTTGAGCCTGATCACCTACCATTGATCTAATTTGTAGTGTTGCAGGCTTTCTGCTTTTGCAGTTTGTCTCTCTCTCAACTTAGTACCTCCACTTTACTTTTAGTCCATGGAGCTAGCGTGGATCGGAGATGAAATCTAGCTAAATTTTGGAGTCTTACTGTAGATCATGAATACACAGACAACCGACGTCACATGCTGGCCACATGACGTGATCCCAAGATCCACATGATTAGATTATAGTAAACAGAACGGATGTTCATAAGGGCTGTTGTTTTTGTTGTCCACCATCTATTTAGCATGATCACTCATTGGGAAAGAGGGCTTTGCTTTGGTCTCATGTCTAGTGGCTGTTGCCTGGGTGTAATATCCCCTGTGCGAGTGTGTGTGTGTGTGTGTGTGTGTGTGTGTGTGTGTGTGTGTGTGTGTGTGTGTGTGTGTGTGTGTGTGTGTGTGTGTGTGTGTGTGTGTGTGTGTGTGTGTGTGTGTGTGTGAATAGTCTGCAATAGTCTGTGAGTAGAACACAGTGTTCCAGCCAACACAATGCAAGCGGCAATGTGAAGCTACACAGCAGGGGGCTAAGACACACACACACACACACACACACACACACACACACACACACACACACACACACACACACACACACACACACACACACACACACACACACACACACACACACACACACACACACACACACACACAGGAACACTCGAATAACCCTACACACCAGTAAGACGCCCTGAGGTGACGGCAGACTGCTGGGCGAGCGCTGGCGCTTTGGCATGGGGGGGTCAGATCAACATATGGAATAAATTCTGTACTGGCCATATATGGAGCGTGTCTTGAGTGTACAGGGTTTGATGAGGGCCCTCCATCCCGGATGATGTCACATGACGTCACAAGGCATGACCATATATGGAGGCGTGGGGTGACGGACGGACGGACGGACTGACTGACGGGAAATGCGCGTTTTCATAGTTACAACTGGCGGTACAACCACTTCCACAGCCCACGCAAACACAAACACAAACACAAACACACGCACACGCACACGCACACGCACATGCACACACACACACACACACACACAAAATCTATGATTCAGTGGCGAGAGTGCTCAGCTATGAAATTGCTTAGTAGGGCAGACTGCTGCTGCACAGCGTTAGCAGCACACAGTATGGTCTTATTCTCTCCCCTGATGATCCACGGCAGGAAGCAGCACCACTATAGGTGTCCTGGCCTGCACAGATACAGATACTCTGCATGGACACTTCATTCCGAAGCACCTCGCCTGACCACGAGTGAATCCTACGTTTGTTTGTTTCTGCTGTAGTCTACTGGCTGTCGCAGCTGTGAAAAGAATACATACAGCTCTGGCGTCGTAACTGTCCAGAGGCTGTATTTGTACATGAAGCTGTCTCACACGCTATGGAAACAGGAGATAGACCCCTGACCTCTGACCTCTGTACAGCATGGGCCACATGGCACAGGAACCCTTGCTTCCCAAGGCTACTTAGTCACAAGCTAAAAGTGCTGACTCCTATAGCACACTCCATCTAGAAGTGCATGAGCGTGTGTGGTGTGGGCTTGTAGATCGGCTGTGTTCACTATTCCTAAAACATTTTGCAATTTACTCCTGTAATGACTTGCCCAAAATACGGATGCCAGGTTGAAAGTAGTTCTTAAAGGTTCCAATTATGCAATTATATCTTCTGAGCTACAATGTTACTGGCTGTGCTAGCTAGCACACTCAGGTCATACAACTTGGGTATTCTGTGCGTGCATGTGTGTACATGTGTGTACATGTGTGTACATGTGTGTACATGTGTGTGTGTGTGTGTGTGTGTGTGTGTGTGTGTGTGCGTGCGTGCGTGCGTGCGTGCGTGCGTGCGTGCGTGCGTGCGTGCGTGCGTGCGTGCGTGCGTGCGTGCGTGCGTGTCATTACCTGGTATTGTGTGTAGGCTGAGTGGTCGGGCAGGAAGTCCAGCTGTCTTTCTAACAGGAACTCCACTGCCGTTACTGACGACAACAGGCTCTTTCCAACCACTGGCTTGAACGACTGAGGAGGAGAAGAGGAGAAACAACAAGGTCACCTTCTGTGTGTGATGTAGCTCACAGAGACATTCTCACTTTGTGCTGTTTGATGAAGAGGCACATGTACACAACTACGCACGCGTGGCCGTGCACGCGCACACGCACGCACGCACACACACACATCAAAGACAAAGACAAAGACTTGATTGTATTTTCTATATTACCATGAGGGGAAAACAATGAGATGATATTCTATGTATTTAGCCATTGAGCTACAGTATGTCCTGTGAATGGAACACTGCATGTATCTACTGTATATGAACTGGTTGTCAAGTTGATCCCAGAAGGAGAAAAAAGAAGTTGTTCCCAAACTCATTCCTTGGAATGCATTATCCATTCATGAGAACTATGTTATGCGTTTGCCCGATAGGGGAATGTCACCAATACAAAAAGAATATGAACCTTCCTGTCAAATTGCCAACAACAACTATACAAGATCTGTGCACCATTTCACATGACATCACTGAGAGAGAGACACAGAGGGAGAGAGAGAAAGAGAGGGAGAGAGAGAAAGAGAGAAAGAAAGAGAAAAACAGGGATGAATAAATGAATGAGTAGAGGAAGTCTGACAGTTCAAAGGTAGTATACACTTTGATGTTGCCTTCTTTCTCCTACTGTACGCACACGCACGCACGCACGCACGCACGCACGCACGCACGCACGCACGCGCGCACACACACACACACACACACTGATGTTGTGTGTCAGCCTGCAGGCCTGTGCTCAGCTGTTACTGCAGCGATATGACAGAGAGGGGGGGGGGGGGGGGGGGGGGCATTCTGATTGGACATTATAGCAGCTTTATAGCAGCTATTCTGGATGAACATCTTTATAAAGTGTAATTTCCAGGGGCAACAGCTCCACCAGAGAGCTCCAGACTCTCCCTCTCCAGAGCAACATTAGTAACTTCCTCCTGGGGGATCCCAAGGCCAGTTTAGAGATACAGTATAGGGCTCTATTTTCGTCCATGCTAAACCCCTTATCCCTAAACACCTTTGCCTTTTTTTTTTAAACTATTTTGAAAAACATTTTTGAATAGTTAAAATAGCCAAACTACAAACTCATAATGTGTCGATGTAGATCGGCTAGTTGAACTATTCAAAAATGTTTTTCAAAATGGTTTAGCATGGACGGAAATAAAGGGCATAATCCCTCCATCTGATTGGTCTGCCCCGGGCTCTCCTCCCAATGGGATGTGCATCGAGGACCTCCCTATAGGGAGATGCTCGAGAGGCATCCTAACCAGATGCCCGAACCACCTAAGCTGGCTCCATTCCAAGCGAAGAAGCAGCGACTCTACTCCGAGTCTGAACTTCTCACCCTATCTCTAAGAGAGATGCCAGGCCAGCTACCCGTCGGAGAAAACTCCTCATTATTATCCAACCTTATTCTTTCGGTCATGACCCACACTTCATGACCATAGGTGAGAGTAGGAACGAAGATTGCTCGGTAGACAGAGAGCTTTGCCTTCTGGCTCAACTCTCTCTTTTCGTCACAACAGTGCGGTACAGCGACTGCAATACCGCCCCTGCCGCTCCGATTATGTGCATGTCGCTTGACCAAAACAAAAATGTATTTCCTTGTACCCTATTGGGCCTGAATATAAGAATGTTTTTTCCAATGGAAATATCCTAAAAAATGGGGTCGTATTATAATCGGGGACTATAGACTATTTGACATTCAATGTTATTTTTCCATAAATGAGTCTTGAAAAATGGGGGTCGTCTTATAATCAGAGTCGTCTTATATCCGGGACAATACGGTATTTCCATGTTTTTGCTGTGAGACTAATACACTATAAATCAGCCTTTAAAGCTGTAAACGATCGCTTTTATCACAAGGCTTTAGGGTGAGGCACTTTAAAACAGGAGTTTGCGTAATGTAAATGTGTATTTACACTGAGAAGCTTCCTATGGTAAGTCAACAGAGTAAAACGTCAAGGTTCACTGGCAGCAGGTTTGATCTTCTACCAAGAGGAAGTACAAGTTTAGAGATCAACAAAAGGGGGAACTAGTGTGTGTGTGTGTGTGTGTGTGTGTGTGTGTGTGTGTGTGTGTGTGTGTGTGTGTGTGTGTGTGTGTGTGTGTGTGTGTGTGTGTGTGTGTGTGTGTGTGTGTGTGCACCGTGGTTACGTAACGAGGTCGGTGTGGTGATACAAAACGTTGTGTGAGTGAGAACGGTGACTGCTGTGACCTGCGCAGCCTCAGTAACACACACCCAAGGTATTTGCAGTTCACGTGTGTAAGCAAAACATGATACTCTATCTGTCAGGCTCTGTGTCTGTCTGTCTGTCTGTCAATATGTCTGCCTTTTTCTCTCTCTATCACGTTACCCATTTAAAGTGACGCCCCCCCTCCCCCACCCCCTCTCTCTTTTTATTGAATATGACGCCTGACCTCAAATGTGGTTGGTAACTCTTAACCTATGTCTTTGGATAACAACATGGGAGTTTGTTTTACAGGCTCGACTCTCTACAGAAGACTATTACATTGTGCTCAATGATGACTATTATCATTCATGTTTTAGGCAAAGATTACAGTTACAGTTTATGACATTGTGGGATACAGGTTTTGTCAGACGTGCTGCAAAACGAAGTTGTAATGAGAATAGTGTAACAAGGCCATTAAGTGTTACAACATCTACAGATAAGATACGGCAGTTGTGGAAGGCTCACATTGTTATCACACGCGGCCGTGAATAGCTGCCACACTGTTGCCAAATGCTGATCTCTTATCAGCTGTCAAGAGGAAGTGGCGAGTGAGCAGGCCGCCCGAGAGACACACGCCCTGCCAGGCAGCGTGTGTCGTGTATTCAGTAGTATTTGGACATGCTGTAACACCTGGGTCTTCAACAGGGGGTCCGGGACCTCTTTGGGGTCCTCGTAGTTACTACAGGAGGGCCGCCTGTAAATCTTTGTGTGATATAGGAACTTTGATTTTTTTTTTAATTTACATTAACTTCAACCTATACAGAGCCAAAGGTCAAGTTTACTGTAAGGTTTAAGGTTCAATGTTTTAAAAAACACACAATGACCTGAATCCAACCATATTCATAGAAAAGATGTAAAGACAATTTAGTCAATGATCTTTGTGTCAAACAAGTCTATGAAGCCATCATTGAAATCTATGAAAAAGTTTAATCTGCAGCACAATTCTATACGATATCTAGTAAGGGGTCCCTGCTTTGTGTCTCTCTCGGCTATAAGGGATCCTTGGCCTGAGAAAACATTGAAGACCCATGCTGTAACAGTTTCCTTGATGCCGGTGCAGCACCGCACAGGCAAAATGGACGACCCTGCAAAAAGACAGCTATACCGCAGCAAATACAGGTGCGGAGGTTGCAGTCACACACACAGCGTGCCACTGACAACAATGGCGAGCGGTGGGCGTAGTGCTACTAAAGGCGAATGGAGGCAGAAACAGATGCACTGTGTGAGAGAGACATTTACGACTGCTGCCACTGGATGTGCTAATGCAAGATCGATGGAGGACAACGATGTGGGACCTCTACAGTAGCTTTATACTGCATTGCTAATGTACGATAGATGCATGAGGGACTTCCATTTGACTAATGCATACAGTAAGTACTGCAGTCAGTGTCAATGTAGGACAGATGCATGCAGGACTTACTGTTACTGATGTAACATTACATTAACACTCACTGTTGTACAGTAATTGTTTTACCTGCTATACCATCTATCTACCTGCTTTACCATCTATCTATCTATCTATCTATCTGGACCACAAGCAGCACTAATATACTGTAATAACACTAATAGGACAGATCGATGCATTTTGGAGTAATTCTACAGAACCGAGCCGTTGTTGGAACCAATGCAGCATCAATGAAGCCTATATGGTAGATGTGCAATAGGGGGACGTGTACATTCTGTACAACAGCAACTTCTGTATGTCCAAACATGGGGTTTTGGGAACTAAAGGATTTTCGGCCAGTAGTCTGGAGTGGCAAGGAGGAGGTATTTGGAACAGATGCAGAATACTAGCTAAAGCTTCTACTCGGCTATGCTCCATCTGCACACAGACAGTTCTAGGGCGTGTAAATTTAGAACTGCCCACATACACACGCACATACCCAACACACACACACACAAAAAATACCACAAGGGTCCTCCCACACACACAAACACACACACAAAGCATAAGCTAGAGCTTTGAGGATATTTTGTGTTGTGTTTCATCCAGAAGAAGGACTACTAAACAGAAAGAGGCAACGCCAAGACTATGTCATCATTAACAGAGTTCTGGAACAACTGGTAAACATCGCATTTTAAAACAGGTCCAGATTTGAATCTTTCAGAGAATCACAATTCCAGTTCTCTGATCTCTGACTGCAGATGCTTGATGAGACTATGAGGGGCGTTTTCTTTTTTTTTTCATTATCTTTCCGAAGGACAAAAAAACACAGCAGTCTACATGAAGTCACTGTCACAATTGGGGCACATCTGCCACAGTGTGCCAAGGAGAGAAGCATGCTGTCACTATGCATTTTAATTTAGACCAGGAGCAGGAAACACACACACACACACACACACACACACACACACACACACACACACACACACACACACACACACACACACACACACACACACACACACACACACACAGTAAATCATTGATGAGGCAGAGTCAACTCCTAAGTGTTCATTTAACTCTCAGTGTGACATTAACACACTCCTGTCACAGCGTGCAGTGCCGTGGTACTTTACGTGAAGGAGAAGCTCAATAACCTTTTTAATTAAACCAAAAAATACCTATTTATGTTTTCTTTGGGGTAAATTAATGCCCTACTTGATCATACTACAGCGTCACACATAAAAGTATCAAAAGTACCAGATCGGCAAGCTTGAAACGCGGTGCTAAGCAAAACACATTACGAGCTCGGTGGTCTGCTACTTTGGCTGATTTTGAATTTGAGCGCTGAAAAGTAACAGTTTTGGTTTTGGACATGGACATATACGTTTTCTACCCGACGATATACTACACAACGCTCACATCCCAACGAGTGACACAACAAAGAACAAACTAAGTGACAATGAAACTTCCACCACAGTGTGACCATAAAAAATACATGAGTAGAAATGCACTGACTGTACTGAACAGAAACTCGCTCTCTCTCTCTCTCTCTCTATAACCTGCCACGGGTTAGATTTAACCTGCCAAGGATGTCAGGAGCCACGGGTTAGTTTTAACCTGCCACGGGATAGTTGTAACCTGCCACGCTTGTCGGGAGCGACGGGTGAGTTTTAACCCGGCCACAGGTTTGTTTTAACCTGCCATGCATGTCAGGAGCCACAGGTTAGTTTTAACCTGCCACGCATGTCGAGAGCGACGGTGTTGTCGGACTAATGCCTGTCGGACTGTTAGTGTGTCTATCCAACGTACAGTATGCAGGACTTGTGGGGAGAGCAAGCTCCATGTTCTTTCAAAACAATACGAGCAGCAGTCTGAGAACCACACTCTGAGAACCACACTCTGAGAACCACACTCTGAGAACCACACTCTGAGAACCACACTCTGAGAACCACACTCTGAGAACCACACTCTGCACTGCTATTTATTACGTCTCTGGAGGCTACTTCCTGGCAGCACAGGAAGATGGTAATCCACCACTTCCTGGTTTTCTCTATACATACAGTGTGTGCGTGCGCGCGTGTGCGTGTGTATGCGCGCGTGTTACAGCTTCAGGCTATGAGAAGGATTCCTCTCCATTTTTTCCAAATGAGCCTGAAACAAAAGCTAACTGTGTCCATGCCAAAAGACAGAGGGAGAGAGAGAGAGAGAGAGAGAGAGAGAGAGAGAGAGAGAGAGAGAGAGAGAGAGAGAGAGAGAGAGAGAACAAGCAATTGAGAGAGAGAGAGAGAGAGGGGGGTTGTCTCTGTACTAATGACACTCTCTCTTCCCCTATAGATGACCTTCAGCTCATGAATCCAGCAGGTCAGCATACATGAGTACAGTACATATGTACAGATGAACAGACAGGATAGATTATCAACACACAGACACAGACAGAGAGGGAGGGAGGGAGGGAGGGGCAGGCCCAGGAAAAAAAAAATATATAGAAAACAATAGATAGAAATGAAATGCAACCCCGCTGGGACACTACAGGCACTCAGACACACTGTCTACGGCACAGTATCAGCTCACTACTGTCAGTCAGTCAGTAAAAACAAAAGGTAGGTCAACACAGGAGAATAGCTTCAAAGTGTGTGCGACTGTGTGTGTGTGTGTGTGTGTGTGTGTGTGTGTGTGTGTGTGTGTGTGTGTGTGTGTGTGTGTGTGTGTGTGTGTGTGTGTCATAATTAGAAGCAGAACAATGCTGCACTGATGAGCGCTCCTTTCTAAGTGGGTCAGAGTGCAACCGGCTCCTCCCCAACACACACACACACACACACACACACACACACACACACACACACACACACACACACACACACACACACACACACACACACACACACACACACACACACAGGTTTAGGCAGGTTGCGTTCTAATCAGCTTATTGGATCGATGGTTAATGATTTGACTTGTCAAAACACAGCTGTCCCGACACACACACACACACACACACATGCACACACACACACGCACACAAATGTGCACGCGCAAAATATATCCTACAACGGTAGGCCAGACACAACAGCATGATAAGAACCATTATCTACTGTACTATACTTGGGCAAAACAAAACAGAATGCTCTCTGGAAGATAAAGCCACACATTTTAGCACGATGAGCCCTGTTTGTTTTCAACTTGGTGCTTGCAGGTTGACACCCGGGAGCTAATCCAGCAGCAGCCAGCAGCTAGTGGAAAGCGGCCATGTTTTGCACGTTAAATATACAAAAATCTACAAGCTCACAACGCGACGCATTCAAGCCAGTGCAAGACCTTCCCAGAATACATTCAACACAATCGAAGTTTTGGACATTGCTGCCGTTGAATACAGTAACTATACACTCTATAAGAGTCTGCTTTCAACCTCCTCAACCATAACATACTGCCCTTAATTGACCGGGACCCAACAGGTCCATTTGGTTCCGTTTGTATACTGTCAGAGTTAAGGGGAGACGTTGAAATGTAAAGTCATTGGTTTACAGTAAACAGCAGTATGACAAAATGCCAGTAGAGAAGGTGTGGACTAAATGAACACCAGTGTAGGCACACCTTACTGTATGTCACCAATAAAACCAGAACCAGCCACCGTCACAAGCTGTCCCCATTATATACTGTACATCCTGGATCATGTGACCCACTGGACAGAAGGTCTGCTACTGTGTAGGTCAATGCAGAGATGAAGCACCGGCCTACTATAATGAATGACTGTGGTCTTTTAAATCAGTTAAAACCGGAGGATATACTGCATTGATGTGTTTGACACAACTGGGTGAAACAGTATGTGCAAATAGCCGCCATCATGTCACCAGAATAGCATATCGTTGCTATTTGCATAATTGAACTTTTTGTGTTTTTCCGTAAATTACAGTAGCGCCCTACTTGAAAAGTAACAACGTTTTGGACAATATTTGGACGATATGCACTTTTAGATTAAATGAATGAATGAATGAATGGATGAATGGATGGATGGATGGATGGATGGATGGATGGATGGATGGATGGATGGATGGATGGATGGATGAATGGATGAATCAATCAATCAGTCAATCAATCAATGGTGGAAAGTTTTGATCATTTCAAAAGCGTCATAATTCTACCTTATTTAATTCTAAACAGCAGACCTACACGTTGTGTGAACTTGTAGAACAGCTATTTTCCTGAGCAAAGACATTTGTCTCACAGTCTACAGGGTATAACAAGTGGTTAAAACACAGCTCAGAGTTCAGGGAGGAGTTGTTGGCAATGTGGCAGGCGAGCCTTCTAGACCAAGCATGCGCACACACACACACACACACACACACACACACACACACACACACACACACACACACACACACACACACACACACACACACACACACACACACACACACACACACAGAGGCATTACACACAGTGGTATTAGCTAGGTCTTCAGACAGTGCTACGGGCTATACTCCATGATTTAGGGTAGACAAACACACACCCAGTCCTACACAAACACATAGGGAGATATGCACATTTGCACTGTCACGTAGACGTGCACACAACACCCACACACACACACCCAAACACACACCCAAACACACACACACACACACACACACACACACACACACACACACACACACACACACACACACACACACACACACACACACACACACACACAGTGCTCTTTGAGTCTTCACACTAACTAACACTTACACTCATTCATAGGAGAGAAGAATCACACAGAATAGAATACAATAGAATCTAGCAAATAGCATAGCTACTTGTTCAATTGTTCACATGTAACAACTGAGGTATAACTAGGGTACATTTCTCTCAATCTCCTGACGAGCGAAGTATGTATGTAATATTTCCAAATGAATAAAGGAACCAAAAGGAAAGACAACTTAAGAGAGAGAGAAAGAGAGAGAGAGAAGAGCAAGGACACTAGAGTTACCTCTCCTTCCTGCTGTTCGTCTCCACAACGCGACAAACGCCCCAAAAAACAGAAGCTTGTTTTTACAAGTCCACAAAACTAGCTTTGATCGACACACCAAGCAGAGAAAGAATGAGACAGAGAGAGAGAGAGAGAGAGAGAGAGAGAGAGAGAGAGAAGGGAGGGGTGTGTAAGGAAGGAAGGAGCAGAATGGGGAGATTGAGAGAAAAACACGACAGACAGACAGACAGACAGAGAGAAAGACAGAAAAGAAGAAAGGTTGGTTGGGTCTTGTGGAACAGAGACAGATGGTTGAGGGTGAAAGAGAAGGAGAGCAGAGTAGTAGAGCAGAGAGAGAAAGAGAGAGAGAGAGAGGGAGAGAGAGACAGTGATCTGAGTGGAGAGAGAAAAGCAGAGCAGAAGCACAAGCTACACAGCCGACATTTTAACTGCTGCTGACGCACTGAGAGAGAGGAGAGGAGAGGAGAGAGGGCTGGACTCCACACACATGCACACACACACACACACACACACACACACACACACACACACACACACACACACACACACACACACACACACACACACACACACACACACACACACACAGGCAAACGCGCGCACACACACACACACACACACACACACAGGCAAACACGTGCACGCACACACACACACACACACACACACACACACACACACACACACACACACACAGGCGAACACACACACACACACACACACACAGGCGAACACGCACGCGCGCACACTTCCTCTCTGTAACACAGGCTCTCTCGCTCACCACTTCCCTCTCCCTCTCTCTCTCCCCTTCACTTTCTCTCTCCCTCCCACTCCCACTGAACCATATTCAGTCCACTCCCCCCCCCCCCCCCCCCCCCTTCCCTATGTGTTCAGTCTTTGTACAGCAGGAGTCAGACAGAGCTAACACGGATGTTGTGAAAACCTGGAACTGGCTCACTGTTGCCTGAGGGGATCTGGATCTATTCTGGAGTCAACCCAACCTGAACACAGAAACACAGAAAGCAGCACAGAAAGACTGTGGCTCAAGAGGTAGAGCAGGTCGTCCAATGATCCATGGGTCGGCGGTTTGAATCCCGGCTCCTCCTGTCTACATGTCGAAGTGTCCTTGGGCAAGACACTGAACCCCAAATTGCTCCCGATGTGCTGGTTGGTACCTTGCATGGCTTCCGCTGCAATCGGTGTATGAATGTGTGTGTGAATGGGTGAATGTAATGCACATCTATGTAAAGCGCCTTGGATAAAGGCGCTATATAAATGCACCATTTACCATTTACAGCTGAGAGACAGACAGACAGACAGACAGACAGACAGACAGACAGACAGACAGACAGACAGACAGACAGACAGACAGACAGCTGAGAGACAGACAGACAGACAGACAGACAGACAGACAGACAGACAGACAGACAGACAGACAGAAGGAGATACACACATTGTTCAACATGACAGACTGCCAATCAGGCAGAAGGATGGAAGAATGGAGGGACAGACAGACAGGCGCAGCAGTGGCATCCAGCTCTAAAGCCCCCTCTGGTCACACACACACACACACACACACACACACACACACACACACACACACACACACACACACACACACACACACACACACACACACACACACACACACACACACACACACACACACACACACACACACACACACACACACACACACACACACACACACACACACACACTTGTGAGGGTGTGTGTTTGTGTGTGAGACAGTGCGTGCTTGAATGCTAGAGACAGAGAAATGAAAATAAAGAGACAGACAGAGGGGAGTTTCCTGCAGGGGTTACCAAGGTAGAGTAAATATAATAATTGACTCGCAAATATGTGCGCACGCACGCAAACACACACGCAAACACACACGCACGCACGCACGCACGCACGCACGCACGCACGCACGCACGCACGCACGCACGCACACTCCATTAAGAGAACAGAGCAGCGCAGGTATCAGCCATCAAAGCAGGGCCAATTCATATTCATTCAGACACAGCAGTCATTTAACAGATTACACATTAGAGCTAATGCTTATTCATTACCTCTATAATTGCAAGTGTTTTACGCTACCTAGGAATTAGCCTAATATCATTTCCAGAGTGGCAAATTACACCAAGACGTTTATAAGAGCCATT
>NW_027638709.1:23991-28991 GCF_951216825.1 Electrona antarctica
GTGTGTGCGCGCGCGCGTGTGCGTGTGTATGCGCGCGTGTTACAGCTTCAGGCTATGAGAAGGATTCCTCTCCATTTTTTCCAAATGAGCCTGAAACAAAAGCTAACTGTGTCCATGCCAAAAGACAGAGGGAGAGAGAGACAGAGAGAGAGAGGGAGAGAGAGAGAGAGAGTGAGAGAGAGAGAGAGAGAGAGAGAGAGAGAGAGAGAGAGAGAGAGAGAGAGAGAGAGACAGAGAAAGTGAGTGAGAGAGAGAGAGAGAGAGAGACATGAAGCCAGAGCGAGTGAGAGGGCAAGAGACACATGGAAGGGGAGAGAAAAAGACATGTGCATAAGAGAGAGAGAGAGAGAAATAGAGTGAAATAGAGAACAAGCTATTGAGAGAGAGAGAGGGGGGGTTGTCTCTGTACTAATGACACTCTCTCTTCCCCTATAGATGACCTTCAGCTCATGAATCCAGCAGGTCAGCATACATGAGTACAGTACATATGTACAGATGAACAGACAGGATAGATTATCAACACACAGACACAGACAGAGAGGGAGGGAGGGAGGGAGGGAGGGGCAGGCCCAGGAAAATATATATATATAGAAAACAATAGATAGAAATGAAATGCAACCCCGCTGGGACACTACAGGCACTCAGACACACTGTCTACGGCACAGTATCAGCTCACTACTGTCAGTCAGTCAGTAAAAACAAAAGGTAGGTCAACACAGGAGAATAGCTTCAAAGTGTGTGCGACTGTGTGTGTGTGTGTGTGTGTGTGTGTGTGTGTGTGTGTGTGTGTGTGTGTGTGTGTGTGTGTCATAATTAGAAGCAGAACAATGCTGCACTGATGAGCGCTCCTTTCTAAGTGGGTCAGAGTGCAACCGGCTCCTCCCCAACACACACACACACACACACACACACACACACACACACACACACACACACACACACACACACACACACACACACACACACACAGGTTTAGGCAGGTTGCGTTCTAATCAGCTTATTGGATCGATGGTTAATGATTTGACTTGTCAAAACACAGCTGTCCCGACACACACACACACACACACACACACATGCACACACACACACGCACACAAATGTGCACGCGCAAAATATATCCTACAACGGTAGGCCAGACACAACAGCATGATAAGAACCATTATCTACTGTACTATACTTGGGCAAAACAAAACAGAATGCTCTCTGGAAGATAAAGCCACACGTTTTAGCACGATGAGCCCTGTTTGTTTTCAACTTGGTGCTTGCAGGTTGACACCCGGGAGCTAATCCAGCAGCAGCCAGCAGCTAGCGGAAAGCGGCCATGTTTTGCACGTTAAATATACAAAAATCTACAAGCTCACAACGCGACGCATTCAAGCCAGTGCAAGACCTTCCCAGAATACATTCAACACAATCGAAGTTTTGGACATTGCTGCCGTTGAATACAGTAACTATACACTCTATAAGAGTCTGCTTTCAACCTCCTCAACCATAACATACTGCCCTTAATTGACCGGGACCCAACAGGTCCATTTGGTTCCGTTTGTATACTGTCAGAGTTAAGGGGAGACGTTGAAATGTAAAGTCATTGGTTTACAGTAAACAGCAGTATGACAAAATGCCAGTAGAGAAGGTGTGGACTAAATGAACACCAGTGTAGGCACACCTTACTGTATGTCACCAATAAAACCAGAACCACCCACCGTCACAAGCTGTCCCCATTATATACTGTACATCCTGGATCATGTGACCCACTGGACAGAAAGTCTGCTACCGTGTAGGTCAACGCAGAAATGAAGCACCGGCCTACTATAATGAATGTCTGTGGTCTTTTAAATCAGTTAAAACCGGAGGATATACTGCATTGATGTGTTTGACACAACTGGGTGAAGCAGTATGTGTGCAAATAGCCGCCATCATGTCACCAGAATAGCATATCGTTGCTATTTGCATAATTGAACTTTTTGTGTTTTTCCGTAAATTACAGTAGCGCCCTACTTGAAAAGTAACAACGTTTTGGACAATATTTGGACGATATGCACTTTTAGAATAAATGAATGAATGAATGAATGGATGAATGGATGGATGGATGGATGGATGGATGGATGGATGGATGGATGGATGGATGGATGGATGAATCAATCAATCAGTCAATCAATCAATGGTGGAAAGTTTTGATCATTTCAAAAGCGTCATAATTCTACCTTATTTAATTCTAAACAGCAGACCTACACGTTGTGTGAACTTGTAGAACAGCTATTTTCCTGAGCAAAGACATTTGTCTCACAGTCTACAGGGTATAACAAGTGGTTAAAACACAGCTCAGAGTTCAGGGAGGAGTTGTTGGCAATGTGGCAGGCGAGCCTTCTAGACCAAGCATGCGCACACACACGCACACACACACACACACACACACACACACACACACACACACACACACACACACACACACACACACACACACAGAGGCATTACACACAGTGGTATTAGCTAGGTCTTCAGACAGTGCTACGGGCTATACTCCATGATTTAGGGTAGACAAACACACACCCAGTCCTACACAAACACATAGGGAGATATGCACATTTGCACTGTCACGTAGACGTGCACACAACACCCACACACACACACCCAAACACACACCCAAACACACACACACACACACACACACACACACACACACACACACACACACACACACACACACACACACACACACACACAGTGCTCTTTGAGTCTTCACACTAACTAACACTTACACTCATTCATAGGAGAGAAGAATCACACAGAATAGAATACAATAGAATCTAGCAAATAGCATAGCTACTTGTTCAATTGTTCACATGTAACAACTGAGGTATAACTAGGGTACATTTCTCTCAATCTCCTGACGAGCGAAGTATGTATGTAATATTTCCAAATGAATAAAGGAACCAAAAGGAAAGACAACTTAAGAGAGAGAGAAAGAGAGAGAGAGAAGAGCAAGGACACTAGAGTTACCTCTCCTTCCTGCTGTTCGTCTCCACAACGCGACAAACGCCCCAAAAAACAGAAGCTTGTTTTTACAAGTCCACAAAACTAGCTTTGATCGACACACCAAGCAGAGAAAGAATGAGACAGAGAGAGAGAGAGAGAGAGAGAGAGAGAGAGAGAGAGAGAGAGAGAGAGAGAGAGAGAGAGAGAGAAGGGAGGGGTGTGTAAGGAAGGAAGGAGCAGAATGGGGAGATTGAGAGAAAAACACGACAGACAGACAGACAGACAGAGAGAAAGACAGAAAAGAAGAAAGGTTGGTTGGGTCTTGTGGAACAGAGACAGATGGTTGAGGGTGAAAGAGAAGGAGAGCAGAGTAGTAGAGCAGAGAGAGAAAGAGAGAGAGAGAGAGGGAGAGAGAGACAGTGATCTGAGTGGAGAGAGAAAAGCAGAGCAGAAGCACAAGCTACACAGCCGACATTTTAACTGCTGCTGACGCACTGAGAGAGAGGAGAGGAGAGGAGAGAGGGCTGGACTCCACACACATGCACACACACACACACACACACACACACACACACACACACACACACACACACACACACACACACACACACACACACAGGCAAACGCGCGCACACACACACACACACACAGGCAAACACGTGCACGCACACACACACACACACACACACACACACACACACACACACACACAGGCGAACACACACACACACACACACACACAGGCGAACACGCACGCGCGCACACTTCCTCTCTGTAACACAGGCTCTCTCGCTCACCACTTCCCTCTCCCTCTCTCTCTCCCCTTCACTTTCTCTCTCCCTCCCACTCCCACTGAACCATATTCAGTCCACTCCCCCCCCCCCCTCCCTATGTGTTCAGTCTTTGTACAGCAGGAGTCAGACAGAGCTAACACGGATGTTGTGAAAACCTGGAACTGGCTCACTGTTGCCTGAGGGGATCTGGATCTATTCTGGAGTCAACCCAACCTGAACACAGAAACACAGAAAGCAGCACAGAAAGACTGTGGCTCAAGAGGTAGAGCAGGTCGTCCAATGATCCATGGGTCGGCGGTTTGAATCCCGGCTCCTCCTGTCTACATGTCGAAGTGTCCTTGGGCAAGACACTGAACCCCAAATTGCTCCCGATGTGCTGGTTGGTACCTTGCATGGCTTCCGCTGCAATCGGTGTATGAATGTGTGTGTGAATGGGTGAATGTAATGCACATCTATGTAAAGCGCCTTGGATAAAGGCGCTATATAAATGCACCATTTACCATTTACAGCTGAGAGACAGACAGACAGACAGACAGACAGACAGACAGACAGACAGACAGACAGACAGCTGAGAGACAGACAGACAGACAGACAGACAGACAGACAGACAGACAGACAGACAGACAGACAGACAGACAGACAGACAGACAGACAGAAGGAGATACACACATTGTTCAACATGACAGACTGCCAATCAGGCAGAAGGATGGAAGAATGGAGGGACAGACAGACAGGCGCAGCAGTGGCATCCAGCTCTAAAGCCCCCTCTGGTCACACACACACACACACACACACACACACACACACACACACACACACACACACACACACACACACACACACACACACACACACACACACACACACACACACACACACACACACACACACACACACACACACACACACACACACACACACACACACACACACACACACACTTGTGAGGGTGTGTGTTTGTGTGTGAGACAGTGCGTGCTTGAATGCTAGAGACAGAGAAATGAAAATAAAGAGACAGACAGAGGGGAGTTTCCTGCAGGGGTTACCAAGGTAGAGTAAATATAATAATTGACTCGCAAATATGTGCGCACGCACGCAAACACACACGCAAACACACACGCACGCACGCACGCACGCACGCACGCACGCACGCACACTCCATTAAGAGAACAGAGCAGCGCAGGTATCAGCCATCAAAGCAGGGCCAATTCATATTCATTCAGACACAGC
>NW_027638709.1:33991-47707 GCF_951216825.1 Electrona antarctica
CATAAACAAAACTGCCATGCTAGCTTGAGATCTAGTTGTCACTAAGATATCTACTGTATTGTTTTTGAGTGGTGCAACCACTCAAACGAACAGCAATGTCCGTGTCCGTGTTTGTGTGTGACTATGTGACCAGTACCAATGAGTACCAAAAGTGGCGCTGTTGTGCCATAAACGGAGAGAGAGAGATAGTGCTGCATGTTGCCTGCTAATGAGAGAGAGAGAGAGAGAGAGAGACAGACAGAGAGGGGAGGGGGGGGGGGGGGGGGATTTGCACCACTTGGTTCACACAGGTGTGATTTTTCTCCCATGGATACATTTAGCTACGATTTAGTTTGTCCACGAATTTTTTTTCGTGAGCTAGTGGAATAGCATCAATGGCAGAGAATTATTTATACTGATGATTAGGCTTTTTTTTGTTTCGTTATTAGCACAGCTATACGTTAACCTGACTCCGCCAGTTCCTAGGAGGAACTCAATACTGCCACCATCTGGCGGAGTCAGGTTACAGCTAGGTATGCTGTCATGATGATTATTTTCTTTATCAGGTTCTGAATGTCTAGTTGGCCAATAAAATGTCATGGTTGGAAGTACACTAGTCATATAACTGCTAATTGCACACGCTTTATTTATCCATTTACACCCCCCCCCCCCCCCCCCCCCCGGTCTCTATCTCTCTCTATAGTTGATTATGTTGTAAAGCACAAGTCAAACTTTCTCACCTGTCATCCACTTATATTTTAACATTTTCTTCCCTCTCAATAATACCCACATGCCTTGTTTCTGACATCATCTACTCTGCTCTGCTCTGCTCTGCACTCTCTCTCTCTCTCCCTCTCTCTCTCTCTCTCTCACTCTGATGTGGGGGAATCAAAGCAGAGGATAATGACATTTCAACACACAACACACAACACACACACACACACACACACACACACACACACACACACACACACACACACACACACACACTGTGTTCATGTAGGGGGACAAGGGTGTGTCTCTGTGTGTGAAAAGGGGCATGTTGTTAAGAGCCAGTGTGTTCATGTACATGCATGGGAGTGCTGGTGGGTGTATTCGCACGCATGAACGTGCAGGGGCCAAATTAAAGCCAAATGTAAGAGAAGGAATGTGTGTGTGTGTGTGTGTGTGTGTGTGTGTGTGTGTGTGACACTCTTCATGTGAGAGTGTGTGCCAGAAGAAGACATAGGGCGTGGTGTGTGTGTGTGTGTGTGTGTGTGTGTGTGTGTGTGTGTGTGTGTGTGTGTGTGTGTGTGTGTGTGTGTGTGTGTGTGTGTGTGTGTGCGCGCGTGTGTGTGTGCGTGACACTCTTCATGTGAGAGTGTGCGCCAGAAGATGACATACAGGGCTTTAAAAGTAAAAATCCAGACTTCAAAGAGGCTTCTCATCTCCCTTTCACTTTCCTAAAACAACTTCCTTAGGGGCTGAGCTTCTCGTGAATCTTTGCACAGTTATTACTATCATTCACACACTTTTGATTAACCACTTATATGCTCAATAATATACTTGGTCGGTCGGGGCAGACGAAAAATAGCGAAAATAGCAGATACACAAGTTCAAAACTCATCACCATGCGACATGTTGTGGGCTTGGAGATCTTACATTTTTTTTCTATTTTAGAAAATGTACATGCCCAAACTAGGGACACCAGGTCGAAGGTGAGCAATTTAATGCAAGTATTGTTGGCCAAAAAAAAAAGCAACATAACATTTTGTAATACATTAACTGTCAAACGGTTGCTCATTGCGGCCTGGGGCGACATTATCTTTGTAATGGCCACCTTTCTACGCTATTGTCCTGTACATAAACTAGAGTAGGCGTGCGGATAAAGAACCCATGATTCATTTTTATGATGACAAGTGTGATTTGCTCTCATACAATTAAGCTGATAAGAGTCTAGACTCGCCCCATTCCCTGTCGGTGAACCATGAACCAAGTGAGGAGTTATCACAATATAATAACTACACTGGTACTATGTACAATGTTACTCTATTCCATCTAGACACATACCATACTGTATATACCAATACACTACTGTTTTATTACCTTCTTTATTAAGGAGAGATGTTCTGTGTATGAAGTTACTAAACAAGAGACTCAATTGGTTCACCTCTCCTCTCAGTTTCTCTCTCTCTCTCTCTCTCGCTTCCACACTGTCTGTCTGTCCAGTGTCCACTCTTTCTCTCTCTGGTGTCTGTCCGTCTCTCTCCTTCTAGCTAGGTCCACTCGCCTCTCCCCTCTCTGTCTTTCATATTGAGGTCAGGTTGAACCAGTGTGTTATAAATAATTTAACACATGGCTACCGTAGTCACTGTGTGAGACTCCAGTGAGTGAGTGAGTGAGTGAGTGGGTGAGTGTGTACTATATGTGGGAGAGAAAGAGAGAGTGCGACGCACGCACGTGCGCGGTGAAAACGCATTTTTTTGACGTAATTATTCTCTATAACATCACCGCACGATCTGGGACATTGCTTGACATTCCCATGAAAACAACAATTTTCAGAATTCCGGAAGAACATTGCAGGAATCCCACAAGCGATCATAGAGAGAAACAACGGTATGTTTTGTTAAAAGAACACACTGTGACCCGTGTCACACCACAACTAACCAGGCTTCAGGTATGGAGAGACAAGGCAGACTTCAGCAAGATGTTTTCTGTCATGGTTCGATTGTCTCCCCTTTCTCTCTCCCTACCAAAGAAACTCTGACTATCGTTGCTGTCGTGTGAAAAGCTTGTAAGTCCAAAACTCTACCTTTTTAATAGTTTTTTTAAAAGGCACTTTTGAAAAAGTGAAAATAGACGTTTATCTAAGCTCATCTCACTCAAGAATCGCCTAAGGGTGGCGCCATTTCCATGGCGTAAACACATGGAAATGGCGCCACCCTTAGGCGATTCTCTCGCTCGATTCGCTTGATAAACTGAGGTTACTGAAGTAACGCAGAGATTTACACTGTATTTTCACTGCTTTTGTATGACGCTTTTCTATGATGAATTTCAAGAAAAACATATATAGGCCTACAGTATACAAGGTCTATGCCCGACAGCAACACTATGACTAGAAGCATTAAACGAGTATTATAACACAACGTTATCACAGCGGTCAAATCCTGTACACTGGCAGCAATAGCGGATACTAGGCTGACTGCACTTTCTGGAGGAGATGAAAAACATACCGATGAATCCACTTTGTAGCGGACAGACTCGCTGCCAAAAATAGAGATAATCGCATACAGGCATGCAGGCAAGCAATCAAAAACACACACACGCACACACACACACACACGCACACACGCACACACAAACACACACACACACACACACACGCACGAAGTGCAGCCTCTAATTCTCCACATAAATAAGATTGGTGAAATTACAGCCTGTTCACTCATTCGCCCTCTCTTTTTTCCTTTCTCTCTCCATTTCTATCTCTCTCTCTCCCTCTATCTGTGTGTGCCTCTCTCCATCTATCCGTGTTTCTCTCCATCCTTCTCTCTCAGACATCATGAAAGCACTGAAAATAGGACAGAAGAGTCATCTGCCAAATTACATCGTTATGCAGTAGTACAAAGGCACGCCACCAGAAGGCAATCTGTGTACATGTATTCATGCATGCATGCATGCACGCGCGTGCATGTGTGTGTGTGTGTGTGTGTGTGTGTGTGTGTGCGTGTCAAATGAGGGCAAGCGTCCATTAGTTACTAACACTAGCTCTGCACTCAGCGCCCTTCCTACTGAGCTGGCAGACAGCCGCAATGTCACGTGGTCACACTATTCACACACACACGCGCACGCACACACACACACACACACACACACACACACAGACACACACACACACACACACACACACACACACACACACACACACACACACACACACACAGCTCTGTTATCTGTTTTATTCGCGTGACCTTGATGACCTCTTCCGCTGTGTTTCTCTGTGTCACAGAAAGACAGACAGAGACAGACACACGTCCAGCTCTGTCTGTCTTGCTGGCTTTCCCACCCTGACCTTACTTTTAAATGCCTTCCATCAGCATCCTATTGATTTGCCGTCAGCCTGCTCACAAGAGCCAGAGAGAGAGAGAGAGGCAGGAAAGGAGCATAACAGAGTGGTGCGGTGCACCGCGAAACATCCCAGACCGCCCTGTGTATCTGCTTTTAGTCACGAATACACCGCCAAAATCCTCAGTGTTGTATGTAACTCAAAGAGTATACAAACGGAACCAAATGGACCCGAAACCCGTGCTCCCGGCATATCCATTTTCTCGGGGGAACAATAGACAAACATATCTGATCTAAAAGCTCACAGAAAAGCGGAAAAAAGTGGTCCAAGTATAGTTGCATCTATAGGGTCAGTTTTCCAAAGAATAGAGGGTTTAAGGGTTTAAGAACTGGTTAGCACTTACAGTGTACAACTCACCAGTACTACTGTCTGTACTTCAACACACGTCGCACAAACTACACAGAACTCTTGATTTAAAGGGACGATTTGGCCCCTACTGCCTGATGGGCGTGACAAATAGCTGCAGATGGGATGGCCACAGCGCCGGCCTCTGAAAAACAGCAAGGGTGTAATTGTGTACGAGTCAAATGAACACTGAGGATTTTACTGTGTGAGCGTCAATCTCTCCGGATCCGGTTTAGCTAAAACAACAAACTGAATTGGGTGTAGCCGCCGCCGGCTGACCAGCGCATAGAGAAGCACATAATCACAACAACAACATCCCTGGTTCAATTGGTAACAAGACAACTCACCCCTTTTCTGTTTTCCTCCCGGAATTTTCCCCAGTGAGGGGTGGGAGAGGCTGGACAGCAGACGGCTGGACTTTGAATTTATCTAACTATAAACTTTCACGGCAGCAGACAGCCTAAGTACAAATATAATTTATGAAAAGCTACTACAGTGAAGTCTGTTCACAGAAGTTGTTGTAGGCTATGTGGGGATTATCTGACGAGGTACCATTTGAGTGGGAAAAATCTTACATATACTAAATAATACTAAATTGTTTATAGGGTCAATATAAGTAAAATAATATAGCCTTTCCACAGGAGTATCTTTTTATATTTGTCCAAAAAGAATACAAACAGCCAATAGCATATTACAAAGTTATCCCCCTCACTGGGGAAAATTCCGGGAGGAAAAACGGGCAAGCACCGGGGTGAGTTGTCTTGTATTCGTTCAATTCCAGCTGGAGGTCTTTTCACGGTTCTCTTCTCTGCCCCCGTTCTAAAGAAGTCGGCTGCCGTGTTAAGTGGTCAGATGGGTGGACCGCGGACGCTTTGTGGGCCTAGCTGGCCTGAGCCAGAAAAGGTTGAGAGCCACTGCTCTACATACAGTACCGCCCTGATGCAGGAATCTCAATACCACATGAATAAAGCAATACCTTCTTTAGGAACAGGAGAGGTTGTTGTGAATCCGTTGTTTTCGACAGAACATGAACGTGAAATCCCCTGCGACTGACCTGGGATGTGAGTGCTGTGCCTTCCGGGCGCTGTGATGTTGTATATGGTCATTAGTCTTACAACACGCTAAGACAGTGTGGATCAGTACTGCTCATATTTATATTCCTGCTCTCTCTCTCTCACTCTCTGCTCAGCCTTTGATTCACTCCATCCTTTGTTCTGACTTGGTCTCATCACTTCCACTACCTCTCTCTCCCTCTCTGCCCCTCTCCTCTCTCCCTCCCTCCTCAGCAATAGTAGTTTGGTCATTGGGAATTGAATGCACAACTTTGAAGTGTGTGTGTGTGTGTGTGTGTGTGTGCGTGCGTGCGTGCGTGCGTGCGTGCGTGCGTGCGTGCGTGCGTGCGTGCGTGCGTGCGTGCGTGCGTGCGTGCGTGCGTAAGTGTAATGGGTTCACACAGATTGCAGGCCTCCCTCTGAGAGTGGAGTGATGTAATTTCTGGCTCGAGGATGCAATCGCGCGCGTGTGCGCGCACGTGCGTGCGTGTGTGTGTGTGTGCCTATACAGTCACATTTCTGACCCTAACCTATATACATGCATGCACTCGTTCACACGCACATCGCATGCACGCACACACACCAAGACAAGATTATTGTAAACAGTGATAGCACAGGGAGGATAAGACCCAGATGTAAACAGTATCCTTTTAACAGCCCTGCTCATGTCTATACCTCACCATCCATCACTCTTTCTCTGTCTGCCTGTCTACTTCTCTGTCTGCCTCCACCTAGGGCTGGGCAACACCCATATTTACAACCAAGAACCCACTTCATCTTAGAATAATGGAGAGTGCAGGTTTAAGACCTGAGGACGATTCTACAAATGCCTTACAAATCAGTAGTTCTCAAACCTTTTCGTGATTCAAAATTATTTTTACCCTTTCGAGATTTTGATGTAAAAAAAAAAATGTAAAACAAAATATCAGATGTACAAGCTCACAGCGCTGCACAAAGTGACACGCTGCGAGCTTGTAGATTTTCTATTTTAGAAAATCTAAAATGTGTGTCTCCGATATTTTCCCGGTTTTAATGGCTTAAAAACCACTTATGCTGCATGGTATGCAAAAATATGTATCCTTAAATGGACAGCAACGTGTGTGTGTGTGTGTGTGTGTGTGTGTGTGTGTGTGTGTGTGTGTGTGTGTGTGTGTGTGTGTGTGTGTGTTCGTGTAGTGTAGTTTAATTTTGTCTCGTAGGAGACAGTGTGCCACAGGAAGTTATGATGCAATAGCCTTGATTACATCACTTCCTCCGGTGTTGGGTAAGGGTGACTGACATTTTACTGTCATTTTAATGTCCACATTGACCAACTCCGCTGTGTGTGTGCGTGCGTGCGTGCGTGCGTGCGTGCGCGCGTGCGTGCGTGCATGTGTGCATGTGTGTGTGTGTATGTGCGTGTGTGTGTGTGTGTGTTGGGGGGGGGTTATAATGGCTAATTTATGCTCCGTGGCGTGACACCACACCATCGTGCGGTGCAACAAAGTATGTACGGAGCTTAATGAAGATTGCACACTATGGAATCTTTGTGAGAGACACATGTTTGGCCAGGTTGCCTGGGATCAAACTAGCGATGTTGTGCCTGCAGACCACCAGACCACAGCAACGCCCACCGCACTTCTATACTATAGCGATGTTGTGCCTGCAGACCACCAGGCCACAGCAACGCCCACCGCACTTCCCACAGAAAGACCTGCAGACCACCAGGCCACAGCAACGCCCACCGCACTTCCCACAGAAAGCAGCTGACGTGCAGTTTCAGCTTTCGCCAGGGCTTGAATTGCCAAATGCACTTTGGAGCTAAAGTTCAATCTGCCTTTTCACTTTACTGTAGGGATGGACGTACTGGAAGCTAACACTTTACTGTAGGGATGGACGTACTGTAAGCTAACACTTTACTGTAGGGATGGACGTACTGTAAGCTAACACTTTACTGTAGGGATGGACGTACTGGAAGCTAACACTTTACTGTAGGGATGGACGTACTGGAAGCTAACACTTTACTGTAGGGATGGACGTACTGTAAGCTAACACTTTACTGTAGGGATGGACGTACTGGAAGCTAACACTTTACTGTAGGGATGGACGTACTGGAAGCTAACACTTTACTGTAGGGATGGACGTACTGTAAGCTAACACTTTACTGTAGGGATGGACGTACTGTAAGCTAACACTTTACTGTAGGGATGGACGTACTGTAAGCTAACACTTTACTGTAGGGATGGACGTACTGTAAGCTAACACTTTACTGTAGGGATGGACGTACTGTAAGCTAACACTTTACTGTAGGGATGGACGTACTGTAAGCTAACGCTGCAAGTATGTAAATAGTCTCGCAGAGCCAGACGATCGGATAACTCCACCTATCTCCGCCCTGTAGAAATCATCTGGATACATTTAAACGCCACATGAAATGAAAAATGATGTTTTCACAGTCCTATTCGTGGTCACAATGGAAATAATTAACACCATGGAGGCCCAGGGCGGAGATCTCCGTCAAGTTCAAGTTCATGGTCAAGTGCCCAAGGCGGAGATTGATAAATAGGACAGAGATTAATGATATCAAAACCGATCGCATCGCTCCACAGCCTAGGAGCGCTTGTTGCCCAATCCTCGATGACGCGCAAGAGTGACACGTCATCGAAAATGTTCCCTGCCTGTTTAGCTGACGAAAACGAAAATCTTAAAACGTTCATAACTCCCGATCTAAATCATCCCGTCTAATTCTGAAAAAAGATCCTGTGTTTGACAGCCTTCCGCGGTCCAGTCGCTAGTCGCAATAGATTTATTCTTACCTCCCGTTGTTGTGGTGTGGTGTGGCTATTGTTAGCTGCTACACAGACATTCACAACAACTTCCGGTGCGCCGGTAAAAGTGGTCCGGGCGCTATAAATGATGGGCACATTTTAGTAATGGATTAAATAGGTCCGGGCAAGCAAGGTGTTAACAAGATGCCAAAAACAAACACATTTTTTATGTATTTTTTTTACATCAAAAGTCCAATCACTTCCCATAAAAACATCAGCAAGACCCATAAATAATCATGAATCATCATCTTTGTGATTCTCATAGCTTAATGTTCCACCAGTCCACACTCAGCTGATTATCATTATGCAGGGCTGCAACTCTTTTCCCTGCAATCTAATTCAGGATGGCGGTCGGTCGGACGGTACATTACAAACGTTCTTGTTTTAAACTTAACCCACTTTGGGCGGAAACCCCTTTTGGTGTTAGCATTATGTTATGCTTTAGCTATTGAAAAATAGCAGATCTACAAGCTCATAGCGCGCCACCGAGTGGCGCGCTACGAGCTTGTAGGTCTGCTATTTTTGAAAAATCGAAGAACGACTGACATAGAAACATAGCTTTTTCAGAAAATTGTCAGGCTGTAGAAGACATTTTTTAGAATCTGATCTCAGGTCAAAATGGGCTAAACAGCACACTAAAATATGCACAGCATCTGAAAACCTTTGAGGTGAGAAATGGGCAAAGGCAGTAACACATAAACGTGCTTCGCCATGGCCTCTCTCATCCATGCAAGTGGAATCCCCGAATTGTTACCCGTCGCCTCCCACCTCTAGCCCACACAGATTTACAACATCACCACACGTATCAGTAGGCTGAAGGTCTGGCCAAGCTAGAGACTAGCATGTAACTAGATCAAAACACAGGATGAAACAATTTCACATGAATTGGAAGGAAACGGAGTGCAATGAAATGAAATAAGAAAACAGGTTGTGTTCGGATTTATTCCAAAGCATATTTTGTAGGAGGAGATGGGTAATTTTTGCATACAGCATTAAATTAGAGTGCCTATTTGGGGTAAATGAGACTGGTAATGTTTCTGTGGCGTGTGTGTGTGTGTGTGTGTGTGTGTGTGTGTGTGTGTGTGTGTGTGTGTGTGTGTGTGTGTGTGTGTGTGTGTGTGTGTGTGTGTGTGTGTGTGTATGTGCGTGTGTTGTGTACCACATACCGCACAGCAAGGGGACCCATTTATTTTTTCTACTTAGAAAAGTGAGTGGCATGTATATATAATTTGTTGGCATGTGCTTCACAAATGCGTAGGCTACTGGAGTATGTAAATATTCCAAGAGAGTATGCACTGCAACCACACCACATGTTGGATAATGCATTGCTCCTCTTTAAGCCGTAAATATCTTGGCGAGGACTGAGTGCTGTATGTAACACCAACATAAGAACACCTTCAACGTCTTACTGCAGCTTGCCCAATGTTGCAGTTAATGACAAGGTCTCTGAAGTCACATATATCGTCGTCTCTGTCGCGTGGAAACCACATATCTCCAAAACTCAATTCAAAAACGTGAAAAGGTAGATCTACTGTACAAGGTGGAGACGCGGCGTGACGCACGTGTTTCGAGCTTGCAGATCTACTACTTGTGATGCTCTTGTGTGACATTGTACCATCGTCAAGTAGGGCGTTGATGTATTTATTTTAAAAAATAATATGGAGTGAACACCTTTTGGTGTTAGCATTATGTTATGCTTTAGCTATTGAAAAATAGCAGATCTACAAGCTCATAGCGCGCCACCGAGTGGCGCGCTACGAGCTTGTAGGTCTGCTATTTTTGCAAAATCGAAGAACCACTGACATAGAAACATAGCTTTTTCAGAAAACTGTCAGGATGTAGAAGACATTTTTAGAATCTGATCTCAGGTCAGAATGGGTTTCTGCCCGACGATATGTTGGAGCTATTATTGTTGATGGGTGAAAAAACCTGAACGATCTACTTTAAATAGGTCCATCACCATGGCAGGTGTCTGCATAAAATGTAAAAATCTAGGTTACAGGCAGCACAAGGTTATGGGTGTATACCTAAAGCAGAGAGAGAGAAACACACACACACACACACACAGAGAGAGAGGCAAATAATGCATGCATTTTGAACAGAATTTTCAGTGATGATACTGATCATACTGTATGTTATGAATAAAATAAATATATTAATGTATATGCAGTATACTCTATATGTATATACACACAGACACACACACGCTACTGGTTTTGAGTATTAACATCCTCTCTTTGTTTTATACAGCTGGCCTAAAGTACTCCACCCCCCCCCCCCCCCCCCCCCTCTTCATGAAGAATGGTTTGGCCCACCCAGGTAGAGAACGATAAAGACCACACCACTGGGTTCACCCAGTCTGTGGGGGGGGTTGATCTGAGTGTCACTCAAGCTTTACACTTTACAGCATTAACCTGGGGTTATCCTCACATCTTTCTAGACACACACACACACGGACGCGGACGCACACGCACACACGCCTGTTCAAAGATCATTCAATGAAAACAGCCTTTTAGCCAGGCAGTCTTGTCTCTGCTGTGGAAGCCAGACAGATTCACAGATAGCTGTAGCATTAAAGTTACTATGGGATACTATGGGTTAACTATGAGACTGGGTCTGTCTGTTTTTGCCAGGTGCTTGAAAAGCATCCTGGCCTACATTCACTACTACCTCTAGTAGCGACCGTTAGTGTTGCGTGGGACAGGGTTCTTTATGACCCGCGGGTCAGGGTTCTTTATGACCCGCGGGTCCCGCATGAATTAATCATTTAACTCGACCCAGCCCGCCCCGCAGCACCAGATCATTTTCACAACTCGACGTGGCCCGCAACCCGCCAACATTAAAATCACGTCAGATATGTCTTTGAACGCGGCTTTGCTTTGTCAAAAAAAGGTGCTTAATCTAAACTGTCTGTCTTAATAGGCTAATAATATCACTGGCAAGCACGCATGGTCCCGGGTGTTCCGACCACCGATGCAATGCAATTCATTTGTCACACACGTGTGCGACATGGGTTGGCACTTGGCAGAGATTGAGAGGAGACAGAGAGGTTGAGGGGAGAAAAGAAAGACTCACCCGTGCGTCACAGACATACGGTAGCCTACAGTAGAGTTTTGCAACAACAGGACTGGAGACACAGACGCTGAAAGAAAACGCCACTAAAGACCTGAGAAAAACTATTTGAAAACGTTTGGTGTTAACGTTGTCCAACTCCTCATTTAACCTACAATCCACACACGTGCGCACAAACACACACACACACACACACACACACACACACACACACACACACACACACACACACACACACACACACACACACACACACACACACAGTGTGTCACACACTCGTGCACGCGCTGAAGGAAAGGGATAGGTGGTGCTGCTGGACGGACTGCTGGTGGTTATAAAATATTTCACTCGCTCTGGAGTGTCGGTCAGAAAGGATGAGGCAAGATGGTAGTAGACAACTCACCACTGTTCAAGGACGCACAGGGAACATGTAAAAAAGGTTACAAACAGAATGTCCGTTGTGGTGAGAAAAGACAAACTGTCGCTCAAACACACACTTCTCACGTTGATGATAATTGTGTGCGGCCAGTGCCGGCCAGCGGCCACGCTACCGCTACGTGCCTGCGGGGTGTGCTCATGCACGGGAGCGCACGGCACGCTCCGTTGCTACCACAGTCACGCTGTTTGGGGATTTTTTTGAGATATCAACCAGGCCAGCACAGCAACACAACAATCTGGTAGGCTGCGCAAATTTCCTCCCAGGACTTGTGGCAAAAACAATCATTTGTAAAAATCTGTATACATTATTTAACCCGCCTCAGCTCGCCCCGCCAGTAAAGTAAAAATATCTGGACTCTGCTCAAATGCTGATGTCATCTCCAGTCTACCAACGCCATAAAGTCCATGCCGCAGTGAATTACATCAACGTTTATACAGTATAGCTCATTGTGTATATTGCGTATAGCCTTTTTCTTTTTGAGCTTGACAATCTGTGTATTGTACCTGAATTAAAAATAATTGCATTATTCATGAATTTCATCATCTGAAAGGGTGTGAGAGATAATAGCATACACTGGCGTAGCTTCTCTCCAGTGTGCAGAAAAACACCTACAGTATAGTCCAATAAGAGTCATTAGTTAACTAACCAGCTGTGTTTGTGGATTCAGCCCTACTCGCAAGGGTTGAATTAACCTTGAGGAATGGTCCAGCATCTAGCCCGGCATTGGACCAGGCCCTACACTTTACACTATTAATCCCATCACATCCTGAGCCAACCCTGCTCTAGGGACGAGCCGTGAATTACTGGGTCTTTACTGGGAGTACTGGGTCGTTGCTGTCGGCTGGAAACCATTACAAAACTGTTACTAGGATACAAAACTTGAAACTAGCAAAAGTAAACAAGCTCAAAACGCAGCTATATATATATATATATATATATATATATCGAAAAAGAAGTGGACAGAGAGAGAGAGGAGAGAGAGAGAGAGAGAGAGAGAGAGAGAGAGAGAGAGAGAGAGAGAGAGAGAGAGAGAGAGGATGAAAACATGGTAACACTGCAGCAGCAGCACCACCATGTGAGTTTACAGTGCAACAGTGGGAGAGAGACAGAAACACAGAGAGTGAGAGTTATGCCGAGGATAGCCAATCTACAAGCTCCCAGCGTGACGGGCTGTGATCTACAAGCTCCCAGCGTGACTGGAATGTGAGCTTGTAGATCATCTATTTTTTACACCGTGGAGTGGACCTATACTGTATGTATGTGGCCGTGGTGGAGTCCCCCCCCATCTGAAAATATTTAGCTGCCATGTATTTTCAGATAACCTCATCGTAAATAAATAAGCAAGGTAAACATTGCACTGTATTCATGTTTATTTAAGCTAACATTAAGCAATAAGCTCTCCTTCCTTCAAAACAACAAACAACATGGTGGGTGGGTCTTAAGAGGTACTGCACTGTACGTGCGTGCGTGCATGTGCACGCGCACGTGTGTGTGTGTGCGTGCGTGCGTGTGCGCAGTGCGCGTGTGCATGCATGCAGACTGTTAGCTGGTACTTGGTTTTCTAGGTCGTTACTACACATTCAGTCATTTTCCGGAGTAGTAAGGTCACGTTTAGCCCAAGGTTGATGAAGATATAGTGCCAACACAGACTTTCTATTTAAAGACTGTATATATAATGCCCCAAAACATGAATAAACTCTACTCACGATCTAATCACTGGCAAGAGGCCACACTATTAAGCAGGATAATCCACTCCTAAAAATGCACCAAAGTGTGTTATGTTAATTGCAATACATGCCTCATAATGGATTATCCCTTTACAGTACAATATGCACTGTAAGGTTGTTCTCTGGGGTTCTTCCAAAAGTTACCTAACCTGTACATTTATAGCTATTTGAAAATAGCTGATCTCCAAGC
>NW_027638708.1:0-37372 GCF_951216825.1 Electrona antarctica
ACGACATACTAGTATGCGGTCCGAGACCATGGACTATAGCCTTTCGCTTTTGCGTGATTTTCACCTTTTTTTCAACATCCTCCGAATCGTGAAAACGACATACTATAGTATGCCCTCGACACCATGGACTATAGCCTTTCGCTTTTGCGTGATTTTTCACCTTTTTTTCAAATCCTCCGAAATCGGTGAAAAACAACATACTATAGTATGCCCTCCGACACCATGGACTATAGCCTTTCGCTTTTGCGTGATTTTCACCTTTTTTTCAAATCCTCCGAAATCGTGAAAAACGACATACTATAGTATGCCCTCCGACACCATGGACTATAGCCTTTCGCTTTTGCGTGATTTTCACCTTTTTTTCAATTCCTCCGAAATCGTGAAAACGACATACTATAGTATGCCCTCCGACACCATGGACTATAGCCTTTCGCTTTTGCGTGATTTTCACCTTTTTTTCAAATCCTCCGAAATCGTGAAAAACGACATACTATAGTATGCCCTCCGACACCATGGACTATAGCCTTTCGCTTTTGCGTGATTTTCACCTTTTTTTCAAATCCTCCGAAATCGTGAAAAACGACATACTATAGTATGCCCTCCGACACCATGGGACTATAGCCTTTCGCTTTTGCGTGATTTTCACCTTTTTTCAAATCCTCCGAAATCGTGAAAAACGACATACTATAGTATGCCCTCCGACACCATGGACTATAGCCTTTCGCTTTTGCGTGATTTTCACCTTTTTTTCAAATCCTCCGAAATCGTGAAAAACGACATACTATAGTATGCCCTCCGACACCATGGACTATAGCCTTTCGCTTTTGCGTGATTTTCACCTTTTTTTTCAAATCCTCCGAAATCGTGAAAAACGACATACTATAGTATGCCCTCCGACACCATGGACTATAGCCTTTCGCTTTTGCGTGATTTTCACCTTTTTTTCAAATCCTCCGAAATCGTTGAAAAACGACATACTATAGTATGCCCTCCGACACCATGGACTATAGCCTTTCGCTTTTGCGTGATTTTCACCTTTTTTTCAAATCCTCCGAAATCGTGAAAAACGACATACTATAGTATGCCCTCCGACACCATGGACTATAGCCTTTCGCTTTTGCGTGATTTTCACCTTTTTTTCAAATCCTCCGAAATCGTGAAAAACGACATACTATAGTATGCCCGTCCGACACCATGGACTATAGCCTTTCGCTTTTGCGTGATTTTCACCTTTTTTTCAAATCCTCCGAAATCGTGAAAAACGACATACTATAGTATGCCCTCCGACACCATGGACTATAGCCTTTCGCTTTTGCGTGATTTTCACCTTTTTTTCAAATCCTCCGAAATCGTGAAAAACGACATACTATAGTATGCCCTCCGACACCATGGACTATAGCCTTTCGCTTTTGCGTGATTTTCACCTTTTTTTCAAATCCTCCGAAATCGTGAAAAAACGACATACTATAGTATGCCCTCCGACACCATGGACTATAGCCTTTCGCTTTTGCGTGATTTTCACCTGTTTTTTCAAATCCTCCGAAATCGTGAAAAACGACATACTATAGTATGCCCTCCGACACCATGGACTATAGCCTTTCGCTTTTGCGTGATTTTCACCTTTTTTTCAATCCTCCGAAATCGTGAAAAACGACATACTATAGTATGCCCTCCGACACCATGGACTATAGCCTTTCGCTTTTGCGTGATTTTCACCTTTTTTTCAAATCCTCCGAAATCGTGAAAAACGACATACTATAGTATGCCCTCCGACACCATGGACTATAGCCTTTCGCTTTTGCGTGATTTTCACCTTTTTTTTCAAATCCTCCGAAATCGTGAAAAACGACATACTATAGTATGCCCTCCGACACCATGGACTATAGCCTTTCGCTTTTGCGTGATTTTCACCTTTTTTTCAAATCCTCCGAAATCGTGAAAAACGACATACTATAGTATGCCCTCCGACACCATGGACTATAGCCTTTCGCTTTTGCGTGATTTTCACCTTTTTTTCAAATCCTCCGAAATCGTGAAAAACGACATACTATAGTATGCCCTCCGACACCATGGACTATAGCCTTTCGCTTTTGCGTGATTTTCACCTTTTTTTCAAATCCTCCGAAATCGTGAAAAACGACATACTATAGTATGCCCTCCGACACCATGGACTATAGCCTTTCGCTTTTGCGTGATTTTCACCTTTTTTTCAAATCCTCCGAAATCGTGAAAAACGACATACTATAGTATGCCCTCCGACACCATGGACTATAGCCTTTCGCTTTTGCGTGATTTTCACCTTTTTTTCAAATCCTCCGAAATCGTGAAAAAACGACATACTATAGTATGCCCTCCGACACCATGGACTATAGCCTTTCGCTTTTGCGTTGATTTTCACCTTTTTTTCAAATCCTCCGAAATCGTGAAAAACGACATACTATAGTATGCCCTCCGACACCATGGACTATAGCCTTTCGCTTTTGCGTGATTTTCACCTTTTTTTCAAATCCTCCGAAATCGTGAAAAACGACATACTATAGTATGCCCTCCGACACCATGGACTATAGCCTTTCGCTTTTGCGTGATTTTCACCTTTTTTTTCAAATCCTCCGAAATCGTGAAAAACGACATACTATAGTATGCCCTCCGACACCATGGACTATAGCCTTTCGCTTTTGCGTGATTTTCACCTTTTTTTCAAATCCTCCGAAATCGTGAAAAAACGACATACTATAGTATGCCCTCCGACACCATGGACTATAGCCTTTCGCTTTTGCGTGATTTTCACCTTTTTTTTCAAATCCTCCGAAATCGTGAAAAACGGACATACTATAGTATGCCTCCGACACCATGGACTATAGCCTTTCGCTTTTGCGTGATTTTCACCTTTTTTTCAAATCCTCCGAAATCGTGAAAAACGACATACTATAGTATGCCCTCCGACACCATGGACTATAGCCTTTCGCTTTTGCGTGATTTTCACCTTTTTTTCAAATCCTCCGAAATCGTGAAAAACGACATACTATAGTATGCCCTCCGACACCATGGACTATAGCCTTTCGCTTTTGCGTGATTTTCACCTTTTTTTCAAATCCTCCGAAATCGTGAAAAACGACATACTATAGTATGCCCTCCGACACCATGGGACTATAGCCTTTCGCTTTTGCGTGATTTTCACCTTTTTTTCAAATCCTCCGAAATCGTGAAAAACGACATACTATAGTATGCCCTCCGACACCATGGACTATAGCCTTTCGCTTTTGCGTGATTTTCACCTTTTTTTCAAATCCTCCGAAATCGTGAAAAACGACATACTATAGTATGCCCTCCGACACCATGGACTATAGCCTTTCGCTTTTGCGTGATTTTCACCTTTTTTTCAAATCCTCCGAAATCGTGAAAAACGACATACTATAGTATGCCCTCCGACACCATGGACTATAGCCTTTCGCTTTTGCGTGATTTTCACCTTTTTTTCAAATCCTCCGAAATCGTGAAAAACGACATACCTATAGTATGCCCTCCGACACCATGGACTATAGCCTTTCGCTTTTGCGTGATTTTCACCTTTTTTTCAAATCCTCCGAAATCGTGAAAAACGACATACTATAGTATGCCCTCCGACACCATGGACTATAGCCTTTCGCTTTTGCGTGATTTTCACCTTTTTTTTCAAATCCTCCGAAATCGTGAAAAAACGACATACTATAGTATGCCCTCCGACACCATGGACTATAGCCTTTCGCTTTTGCGTGATTTTCACCTTTTTTTCAAATCCTCCGAAATCGTGAAAAACGACATACTATAGTATGCCCTCCGACACCATGGACTATAGCCTTTCGCTTTTGCTTGATTTTCACCTTTTTTTTAAATCCTCCGAAATCGTGAAAAACGACATACTATAGTATGCCCTCCGACACCATGGACTATAGCCTTTCGCTTTTGCGTGATTTTCACCTTTTTTTCAAATCCTCCGAAATCGTGAAAAACGACATACTATAGTATGCCCTCCGACACCATGGACTATAGCCTTTCGCTTTTGCGTGATTTTCACCTTTTTTCAAATCCTCCGAAATCGTGAAAAACGACATACTATAGTATGCCCTCCGACACCATGGACTATAGCCTTTCGCTTTTGCGTGATTTTCACCTTTTTTCAAATCCTCCGAAATCGTGAAAAACGACATACTATAGTATGCCCTCCGACACCATGGACTATAGCCTTTCGCTTTTGCGTGATTTTCACCTTTTTTTCAAATCCTCCGAAATCGTGAAAAACGACATACTATAGTATGCCTACCGACACCATGGACTATAGCCTTTCGCTTTTGCGTGATTTTCACCTTTTTTTTAAATCCTCCGAAATCGTGAAAAACGACATACTATAGTATGCCCTCCGACACCATGGACTATAGCCTTTCGCTTTTGCGTGATTTTCACATTTTTTTCAAATCCTCCGAAATCGTGAAAAACGACATACGTATAGTATGCCCTCCGACACCATGGACTATAGCCTTTCGCTTTTGCGTGATTTTCACCTTTTTTTCAAATCCTCCGAAATCGTGAAAAACGACATACTAAAGTATGCCCTCCGACACCATGGACTATAGCCTTTCGCTTTTGCGTGATTTTCACCTTTTTTTCAAATCCTCCGAAATCGTGAAAAACGACATACTATAGTATGCCCTCCGACACCATGGACTATAGCCTTTCGCTTTTGCGTGATTTTCACCTTTTTTTCAAATCCTCCGAAATCGTGAAAAACTACATACTATAGTATGCCTACCGACACCATGGACTATAGCCTTTCGCTTTTGCGTGATTTTCACCTTTTTTTTTAAATCCTCCGAAATCGTGAAAAACGACATACTATAGTATGCCCTCCGACACCATGGACTATAGCCTTTCGCTTTTGCGTGATTTTCACCTTTTTTTCAAATCCTCCGAAATCGTGAAAAACGACATACTATAGTATGCCCTCCGACACCATGGACTATAGCCTTTCGCTTTTGCGTGATTTTCACCTTTTTTTCAAATCCTCCGAAATCGTGAAAAACAACATACTATAGTATGCCCTCCGACACCATGGACTATAGCCTTTCGCTTTTGCGTGATTTTCACCTTTTTTTCAAATCCTCCGAAATCGTGAAAAAAGACATACTATAGTATGCCCTCCGACACCATGGACTATAGCCTTTCGCTTTTGCGTGATTTTCACCTTTTTTTCAAATCCTCCGAAATCGTGAAAAACAACATACTATAGTATGCCCTCCGACACCATGGACTATAGCCTTTCGCTTTTGCGTGATTTTCACCTTTTTTTCAAATCCTCCGAAATCGTGAAAAACGACATACTATAGTATGCCCTCCGACACCATGGACTATAGCCTTTCGCTTTTGCGTGATTTTCACCTTTTTTTCAAATCCTCCGAAATCGTGAAAAACGACATACTATAGTATGCCCTCCGACACCATGGACTATAGCCTTTCGCTTTTGCGTGATTTTCACCTTTTTTTCAAATCCTCCGAAATCGTGAAAAACGACATACTAGTATGCGGTCCGAGACCATGGACTATAGCCTTTCGCTTTTGCGTGATTTTCACCTTTTTTTCAAATCCTCCGAAATCGTGAAAAACGACATACTATAGTATGCCCTCCGACACCATGGACTATAGCCTTTCGCTTTTGCGTGATTTTCACCTTTTTTTCAAATCCTCCGAAATCGTGAAAAACAACATACTATAGTATGCCCTCCGACACCATGGACTATAGCCTTTCGCTTTTGCGTGATTTTCACCTTTTTTTCAAATCCTCCGAAATCGTGAAAAACGACATACTATAGTATGCCCTCCGACACCATGGACTATAGCCTTTCGCTTTTGCGTGATTTTCACCTTTTTTTCAAATCCTCCGAAATCGTGAAAAACGACATACTAGTATGCGGTCCGAGACCATGGACTATAGCCTTTCGCTTTTGCGTGATTTTCACCTTTTTTTCAAATCCTCCGAAATCGTGAAAAACGACATACTATAGTATGCCCTCCGACACCATGGACTATAGCCTTTCGCTTTTGCGTGATTTTCACCTTTTTTTCAAATCCTCCGAAATCGTGAAAAACAACATACTATAGTATGCCCTCCGACACCATGGACTATAGCCTTTCGCTTTTGCGTGATTTTCACCTTTTTTTCAAATCCTCCGAAATCGTGAAAAACGACATACTATAGTATGCCCTCCGACACCATGGACTATAGCCTTTCGCTTTTGCGTGATTTTCACCTTTTTTTCAAATCCTCCGAAATCGTGAAAAACGACATACTATAGTATGCCCTCCGACACCATGGACTATAGCCTTTCGCTTTTGCGTGATTTTCACCTTTTTTTCAAATCCTCCGAAATCGTGAAAAACGACATACTATAGTATGCCCTCCGACACCATGGACTATAGCCTTTCGCTTTTGCGTGATTTTCACCTTTTTTTCAAATCCTCCGAAATCGTGAAAAACAACATACTATAGTATGCCCTCCGACACCATGGACTATAGCCTTTCGCTTTTGCGTGATTTTCACCTTTTTTTCAAATCCTCCGAAATCGTGAAAAACGACATACTATAGTATGCCCTCCGACACCATGGACTATAGCCTTTCGCTTTTGCGTGATTTTCACCTTTTTTTCAAATCCTCCGAAATCGTGAAAAACGACATACTATAGTATGCCCTCCGACACCATGGACTATAGCCTTTCGCTTTTGCGTGATTTTCACCTTTTTTTCAAATCCTCCGAAATCGTGAAAAACGACATACTATAGTATGCCCTCCGACACCATGGACTATAGCCTTTCGCTTTTGCGTGATTTTCACCTTTTTTTCAAATCCTCCGAAATCGTGAAAAACGACATACTATAGTATGCCCTCCGACACCATGGACTATAGCCTTTCGCTTTTGCGTGATTTTCACCTTTTTTTCAAATCCTCCGAAATCGTGAAAAACGACATACTATAGTATGCCCTCCGACACCATGGACTATAGCCTTTCGCTTTTGCGTGATTTTCACCTTTTTTTCAAATCCTCTGAAATCGTGAAAAACGACATACTATAGTATGCCCTCCGACACCATGGACTATAGCCTTTCGCTTTTGCGTGATTTTCACCTTTTTTTCAAATCCTCCGAAATCGTGAAAAACGACATACTAGTATGCGGTCCGAGACCATGGACTATAGCCTTTCGCTTTTGCGTGATTTTCACCTTTTTTTCAAATCCTCCGAAATCGTGAAAAACGACATACTATAGTATGCCCTCCGACACCATGGACTATAGCCTTTCGCTTTTGCGTGATTTTCACCTTTTTTTCAAATCCTCCGAAATCGTGAAAAACGACATACTATAGTATGCCCTCCGACACCATGGACTATAGCCTTTCGCTTTTGCGTGATTTTCACCTTTTTTTCAAATCCTCCGAAATCGTGAAAAACGACATACTATAGTATGCCCTCCGACACCATGGACTATAGCCTTTCGCTTTTGCGTGATTTTCACCTTTTTTTCAAATCCTCCGAAATCGTGAAAAACGACATACTATAGTATGCCCTCCGACACCATGGACTATAGCCTTTCGCTTTTGCGTGATTTTCACCTTTTTTTCAAATCCTCCGAAATCGTGAAAAACGACATACTATAGTATGCCCTCCGACACCATGGACTATAGCCTTTCGCTTTTGCGTGATTTTCACCTTTTTTTCAAATCCTCCGAAATCGTGAAAAACGACACACTATAGTATGCCCTCCGACACCATGGACTATAGCCTTTCGCTTTTGCGTGATTTTCACCTTTTTTTCAAATCCTCCGAAATCGTGAAAAACGACATACTATAGTATGCCCTCCGACACCATGGACTATAGCCTTTCGCTTTTGCGTGATTTTCACCTTTTTTTCAAATCCTCCGAAATCGTGAAAAACGGCATACTATAGTATGCCCTCCGACACCATGGACTATAGCCTTTCGCTTTTGCGTGATTTTCACCTTTTTTTCAAATCCTCCGAAATCGTGAAAAACGACATACTATAGTATGCCCTCCGACACCATGGACTATAGCCTTTCGCTTTTGCGTGATTTTCACCTTTTTTTCAAATCCTCCGAAATCGTGAAAAACGACATACTATAGTATGCCCTCCGACACCATAATAATAATAATAATAATAAAACTTTATTTGTATAGCACCTTTCATGACATGAAATGCAGCTCAAAGTGCTTTACACAAAAAAGAAAAGAAAAGCAGGGCATAAACAATACAGTGAGGACATGAATAACATTTTTTTAAAAAGACAGATAAATCAATTAAAAGCAAGGGTGTAAAAGTGGGTCTTGAGCTGAGCTTTAAAAATGTCTACAGAGGCTGCCTGTCGAAGGTACAGTGGGAGTTTGTTCCACGCCGTCGGCCCGTAGAAGCAAAAAGCTGCTTCCCCGTATTTTTTAGTTGCCATTTTTTTAGGCAAAGCGAGCAGGCCAGCAGTGGAAGACCTTAGGGGGCGGTTTGGGACATATTTCGGCAGGCAGTCATGTAGGTAGGAAGGTGCGAGACCATTGAGAGCTTTATAAACAAGTAAAAGAATTTTAAAATCAATCCTAAAAACAACCGGAAGCCAGTGCAATGAGGCCAAGACTGGAGTAATATGTTCTCTCATCTTAGTTCTAGTTAAGACTCTGGCTGCTGCATTTTGGACAAGTTGTAATCTGTCAGTTGATTTCTTAGGCAATCCAGAAAAAAGTGCATTGCAGTAATCAAGCCGAGAAAAAACAAAGGCGTGGATTAGCGTTTTTGCATCGTCCAGTGACAAATATAGCCTTTGGACTATAGCCTTTCGCTTTTGCGTGATTTTCACCTTTTTTTTTAAATCCTCCGAAATCGTGAAAAACGACATACTATAGTATGCCCTCCGACACCATGGACTATAGCCTTTCGCTTTTGCGTGATTTTCACCTTTTTTTCAAATCCTCCGAAATCGTGAAAAACGACATACTATAGTATGCCCTCCGACACCATGGACTATAGCCTTTCGCTTTTGCGTGATTTTCACCTTTTTTTCAAATCCTCCGAAATCGTGAAAAACGACATACTATAGTATGCCCTCCGACACCATGGACTATAGCCTTTCGCTTTTGCGTGATTTTCACCTTTTTTTCAAATCCTCCGAAATCGTGAAAAACGACATACTATAGTATGCCCTCCGACACCATGGACTATAGCCTTTCGCTTTTGCGTGATTTTCACCTTTTTTTCAAATCCTCCGAAATCGTGAAAAACGGCATACTATAGTATGCCCTCCGACACCATGGACTATAGCCTTTCGCTTTTGCGTGATTTTCACCTTTTTTTCAAATCCTCCGAAATCGTGAAAAACGACATACTATAGTATGCCCTCCGACACCATAATAATAATAATAATAATAAAACTTTATTTGTATAGCACCTTTCATGACATGAAATGCAGCTCAAAGTGCTTTACACAAAAAAGAAAAGAAAAGCAGGGCATAAACAATACAGTGAGGACATGAATAACATTTTTTTTAAAAGACAGATAAATCAATTAAAAGCAAGGGTGTAAAAGTGGGTCTTGAGCTGAGCTTTAAAAATGTCTACAGAGGCTGCCTGTCGAAGGTACAGTGGGAGTTTGTTCCACGCCGTCGGCCCGTAGAAGCAAAAAGCTGCTTCCCCGTATTTTTTAGTTGCCATTTTTTTAGGCAAAGCGAGCAGGCCAGCAGTGGAAGACCTTAGGGGGCGGTTTGGGACATATTTCGGCAGGCAGTCATGTAGGTAGGAAGGTGCGAGACCATTGAGAGCTTTATAAACAAGTAAAATAATTTTAAAATCAATCCTAAAAACAACCGGAAGCCAGTGCAATGAGGCCAAGACTGGAGTAATATGTTCTCTCATCTTAGTTCTAGTTAAGACTCTGGCTGCTGCATTTTGGACAAGTTGTAATCTGTCAGTTGATTTCTTAGGCAATCCAGAAAAAAGTGCATTGCAGTAATCAAGCCGAGAAAAAACAAAGGCGTGGATTAGCGTTTTTGCATCGTCCAGTGACAAATATAGCCTTTGGACTATAGCCTTTCGCTTTTGCGTGATTTTCACCTTTTTTTTTAAATCCTCCGAAATCGTGAAAAACGACATACTATAGTATGCCCTCCGACACCATGGACTATAGCCTTTCGCTTTTGCGTGATTTTCACCTTTTTTTCAAATCCTCCGAAATCGTGAAAAACGACATACTATAGTATGCCCTCCGACACCATGGACTATAGCCTTTCGCTTTTGCGTGATTTTCACCTTTTTTTCAAATCCTCCGAAATCGTGAAAAACGACATACTATAGTATGCCCTCCGACACCATGGACTATAGCCTTTCGCTTTTGCGTGATTTTCACCTTTTTTTCAAATCCTCCGAAATCGTGAAAAACGACATACTATAGTATGCCCTCCGACACCATGGACTATAGCCTTTCGCTTTTGCGTGATTTTCACCTTTTTTTCAAATCCTCCGAAATCGTGAAAAACGGCATACTATAGTATGCCCTCCGACACCATGGACTATAGCCTTTCGCTTTTGCGTGATTTTCACCTTTTTTTCAAATCCTCCGAAATCGTGAAAAACGACATACTATAGTATGCCCTCCGACACCATAATAATAATAATAATAATAAAACTTTATTTGTATAGCACCTTTCATGACATGAAATGCAGCTCAAAGTGCTTTACACAAAAAAGAAAAGAAAAGCAGGGCATAAACAATACAGTGAGGACATGAATAACATTTTTTTTAAAAGACAGATAAATCAATTAAAAGCAAGGGTGTAAAAGTGGGTCTTGAGCTGAGCTTTAAAAATGTCTACAGAGGCTGCCTGTCGAAGGTACAGTGGGAGTTTGTTCCACGCCGTCGGCCCGTAGAAGCAAAAAGCTGCTTCCCCGTATTTTTTAGTTGCCATTTTTTTAGGCAAAGCGAGCAGGCCAGCAGTGGAAGACCTTAGGGGGCGGTTTGGGACATATTTCGGCAGGCAGTCATGTAGGTAGGAAGGTGCGAGACCATTGAGAGCTTTATAAACAAGTAAAATAATTTTAAAATCAATCCTAAAAACAACCGGAAGCCAGTGCAATGAGGCCAAGACTGGAGTAATATGTTCTCTCATCTTAGTTCTAGTTAAGACTCTGGCTGCTGCATTTTGGACAAGTTGTAATCTGTCAGTTGATTTCTTAGGCAATCCAGAAAAAAGTGCATTGCAGTAATCAAGCCGAGAAAAAACAAAGGCGTGGATTAGCGTTTTTGCATCGTCCAGTGACAAATATAGCCTTTGGACTATAGCCTTTCGCTTTTGCGTGATTTTCACCTTTTTTTTTAAATCCTCCGAAATCGTGAAAAACGACATACTATAGTATGCCCTCCGACACCATGGACTATAGCCTTTCGCTTTTGCGTGATTTTCACCTTTTTTTCAAATCCTCCGAAATCGTGAAAAACGACATACTATAGTATGCCCTCCGACACCATGGACTATAGCCTTTCGCTTTTGCGTGATTTTCACCTTTTTTTTAAATCCTCCGAAATCGTGAAAAACGACATACTATAGTATGCCCTCCGACACCATGGACTATAGCCTTTCGCTTTTGCGTGATTTTCACCTTTTTTTCAAATCCTCCGAAATCGTGAAAAACGACATACTATAGTATGCCCTCCGACACCATGGACTATGGCCTTTCGCTTTTGCGTGATTTTCACCTTTTTTTCAAATCCTCCGAAATCGTGAAAAACGACATACTATAGTATGCCCTCCGACACCATGGACTATAGCCTTTCGCTTTTGCGTGATTTTCACCTTTTTTTCAAATCCTCCGAAATCGTGAAAAACGACATACTATAGTATGCCCTCCGACACCATGGACTATAGCCTTTCGCTTTTGCGTGATTTTCACCTTTTTTTCAAATCCTCCGAAATCGTGAAAAACGACATACTAGTATGCGGTCCGAGACCATGGACTATAGCCTTTCGCTTTTGCGTGATTTTCACCTTTTTTTCAAATCCTCCGAAATCGTGAAAAACGACATACTATAGTATGCCCTCCGACACCATGGACTATAGCCTTTCGCTTTTGCGTGATTTTCACCTTTTTTTCAAATCCTCCGAAATCGTGAAAAACAACATACTATAGTATGCCCTCCGACACCATGGACTATAGCCTTTCGCTTTTGCGTGATTTTCACCTTTTTTTCAAATCCTCCGAAATCGTGAAAAACGACATACTATAGTATGCCCTCCGACACCATGGACTATAGCCTTTCGCTTTTGCGTGATTTTCACCTTTTTTTCAAATCCTCCGAAATCGTGAAAAACGACATACTATAGTATGCCCTCCGACACCATGGACTATAGCCTTTCGCTTTTGCGTGATTTTCACCTTTTTTTCAAATCCTCCGAAATCGTGAAAAACGACATACTATAGTATGCCCTCCGACACCATGGACTATAGCCTTTCGCTTTTGCGTGATTTTCACCTTTTTTTCAAATCCTCCGAAATCGTGAAAAACGACATACTATAGTATGCCCTCCGACACCATGGACTATAGCCTTTCGCTTTTGCGTGATTTTCACCTTTTTTTCAAATCCTCCGAAATCGTGAAAAACGACATACTATAGTATGCCCTCCGACACCATGGACTATAGCCTTTCGCTTTTGCGTGATTTTCACCTTTTTTTCAAATCCTCCGAAATCGTGAAAAACGACATACTATAGTATGCCCTCCGACACCATGGACTATAGCCTTTCGCTTTTGCGTGATTTTCACCTTTTTTTCAAATCCTCCGAAATCGTGAAAAACGACATACTAGTATGCGGTCCGAGACCATGGACTATAGCCTTTCGCTTTTGCGTGATTTTCACCTTTTTTTCAAATCCTCCGAAATCGTGAAAAACGACATACTATAGTATGCCCTCCGACACCATGGACTATAGCCTTTCGCTTTTGCGTGATTTTCACCTTTTTTTCAAATCCTCCGAAATCGTGAAAAACAACATACTATAGTATGCCCTCCGACACCATGGACTATAGCCTTTCGCTTTTGCGTGATTTTCACCTTTTTTTCAAATCCTCCGAAATCGTGAAAAACGACATACTATAGTATGCCCTCCGACACCATGGACTATAGCCTTTCGCTTTTGCGTGATTTTCACCTTTTTTTCAAATCCTCCGAAATCGTGAAAAACGACATACTATAGTATGCCCTCCGACACCATGGACTATAGCCTTTCGCTTTTGCGTGATTTTCACCTTTTTTTCAAATCCTCCGAAATCGTGAAAAACGACATACTATAGTATGCCCTCCGACACCATGGACTATAGCCTTTCGCTTTTGCGTGATTTTCACCTTTTTTTCAAATCCTCCGAAATCGTGAAAAATGACATACTATAGTATGCCCTCCGACACCATGGACTATAGCCTTTCGCTTTTGCGTGATTTTCACCTTTTTTTCAAATCCTCCGAAATCGTGAAAAACGACATACTATAGTATGCCCTCCGACACCATGGACTATAGCCTTTCGCTTTTGCGTGATTTTCACCTTTTTTTCAAATCCTCCGAAATCGTGAAAAACGACATACTATAGTATGCCCTCCGACACCATGGACTATAGCCTTTCGCTTTTGCGTGATTTTCACCTTTTTTTCAAATCCTCCGAAATCGTGAAAAACGACATACTATAGTATGCCCTCCGACACCATGGACTATAGCCTTTCGCTTTTGCGTGATTTTCACCTTTTTTTCAAATCCTCCGAAATCGTGAAAAACGACATACTATAGTATGCCCTCCGACACCATGGACTATAGCCTTTCGCTTTTGCGTGATTTTCACCTTTTTTTCAAATCCTCCGAAATCGTGAAAAACGACATACTATAGTATGCCCTCCGACACCATGGACTATAGCCTTTCGCTTTTGCTTGATTTTCACCTTTTTTTTAAATCCTCCGAAATCGTGAAAAACGACATACTATAGTATGCCCTCCGACACCATGGACTATAGCCTTTCGCTTTTGCGTGATTTTCACCTTTTTTTCAAATCCTCCGAAATCGTGAAAAACGACATACTATAGTATGCCCTCCGACACCATGGACTATAGCCTTTCGCTTTTGCGTGATTTTCACCTTTTTTTCAAATCCTCCGAAATCGTGAAAAACGACATACTATAGTATGCCCTCCGACACCATGGACTATAGCCTTTCGCTTTTGCGTGATTTTCACCTTTTTTTCAAATCCTCCGAAATCGTGAAAAACGACATACTATAGTATGCCCTCCGACACCATGGACTATAGCCTTTCGCTTTTGCGTGATTTTCACCTTTTTTTCAAATCCTCCGAAATCGTGAAAAACGACATACTATAGTATGCCTACCGACACCATGGACTATAGCCTTTCGCTTTTGCGTGATTTTCACCTTTTTTTTAAATCCTCCGAAATCGTGAAAAACGACATACTATAGTATGCCCTCCGACACCATGGACTATAGCCTTTCGCTTTTGCGTGATTTTCACATTTTTTTCAAATCCTCCGAAATCGTGAAAAACGACATAGTATAGTATGCCCTCCGACACCATGGACTATAGCCTTTCGCTTTTGCGTGATTTTCACCTTTTTTTCAAATCCTCCGAAATCGTGAAAAACGACATACTAAAGTATGCCCTCCGACACCATGGACTATAGCCTTTCGCTTTTGCGTGATTTTCACCTTTTTTTCAAATCCTCCGAAATCGTGAAAAACGACATACTATAGTATGCCCTCCGACACCATGGACTATAGCCTTTCGCTTTTGCGTGATTTTCACCTTTTTTTCAAATCCTCCGAAATCGTGAAAAACGACATACTATAGTATGCCCTCCGACACCATGGACTATAGCCTTTCGCTTTTGCGTGATTTTCACCTTTTTTTCAAATCCTCCGAAATCGTGAAAAATGACATACTATAGTATGCCCTCCGACACCATGGACTATAGCCTTTCGCTTTTGCGTGATTTTCACCTTTTTTTCAAATCCTCCGAAATCGTGAAAAACGACATACTATAGTATGCCCTCCGACACCATGGACTATAGCCTTTCGCTTTTGCGTGATTTTCACCTTTTTTTCAAATCCTCCGAAATCGTGAAAAACGACATACTATAGTATGCCCTCCGACACCATGGACTATAGCCTTTCGCTTTTGCGTGATTTTCACCTTTTTTTCAAATCCTCCGAAATCGTGAAAAACGACATACTATAGTATGCCCTCCGACACCATGGACTATAGCCTTTCGCTTTTGCGTGATTTTCACCTTTTTTTCAAATCCTCCGAAATCGTGAAAAACGACATACTATAGTATGCCCTCCGACACCATGGACTATAGCCTTTCGCTTTTGCGTGATTTTCACCTTTTTTTCAAATCCTCCGAAATCGTGAAAAACGACATACTATAGTATGCCCTCCGACACCATGGACTATAGCCTTTCGCTTTTGCTTGATTTTCACCTTTTTTTTAAATCCTCCGAAATCGTGAAAAACGACATACTATAGTATGCCCTCCGACACCATGGACTATAGCCTTTCGCTTTTGCGTGATTTTCACCTTTTTTTCAAATCCTCCGAAATCGTGAAAAACGACATACTATAGTATGCCCTCCGACACCATGGACTATAGCCTTTCGCTTTTGCGTGATTTTCACCTTTTTTTCAAATCCTCCGAAATCGTGAAAAACGACATACTATAGTATGCCCTCCGACACCATGGACTATAGCCTTTCGCTTTTGCGTGATTTTCACCTTTTTTTCAAATCCTCCGAAATCGTGAAAAACGACATACTATAGTATGCCCTCCGACACCATGGACTATAGCCTTTCGCTTTTGCGTGATTTTCACCTTTTTTTCAAATCCTCCGAAATCGTGAAAAACGACATACTATAGTATGCCTACCGACACCATGGACTATAGCCTTTCGCTTTTGCGTGATTTTCACCTTTTTTTTAAATCCTCCGAAATCGTGAAAAACGACATACTATAGTATGCCCTCCGACACCATGGACTATAGCCTTTCGCTTTTGCGTGATTTTCACATTTTTTTCAAATCCTCCGAAATCGTGAAAAACGACATAGTATAGTATGCCCTCCGACACCATGGACTATAGCCTTTCGCTTTTGCGTGATTTTCACCTTTTTTTCAAATCCTCCGAAATCGTGAAAAACGACATACTAAAGTATGCCCTCCGACACCATGGACTATAGCCTTTCGCTTTTGCGTGATTTTCACCTTTTTTTCAAATCCTCCGAAATCGTGAAAAACGACATACTATAGTATGCCCTCCGACACCATGGACTATAGCCTTTCGCTTTTGCGTGATTTTCACCTTTTTTTCAAATCCTCCGAAATCGTGAAAAACTACATACTATAGTATGCCTACCGACACCATGGACTATAGCCTTTCGCTTTTGCGTGATTTTCACCTTTTTTTTTAAATCCTCCGAAATCGTGAAAAACGACATACTATAGTATGCCCTCCGACACCATGGACTATAGCCTTTCGCTTTTGCGTGATTTTCACCTTTTTTTCAAATCCTCCGAAATCGTGAAAAACGACATACTATAGTATGCCCTCCGACACCATGGACTATAGCCTTTCGCTTTTGCGTGATTTTCACCTTTTTTTCAAATCCTCCGAAATCGTGAAAAACAACATACTATAGTATGCCCTCCGACACCATGGACTATAGCCTTTCGCTTTTGCGTGATTTTCACCTTTTTTTCAAATCCTCCGAAATCGTGAAAAAAGACATACTATAGTATGCCCTCCGACACCATGGACTATAGCCTTTCGCTTTTGCGTGATTTTCACCTTTTTTTCAAATCCTCCGAAATCGTGAAAAACAACATACTATAGTATGCCCTCCGACACCATGGACTATAGCCTTTCGCTTTTGCGTGATTTTCACCTTTTTTTCAAATCCTCCGAAATCGTGAAAAACGACATACTATAGTATGCCCTCCGACACCATGGACTATAGCCTTTCGCTTTTGCGTGATTTTCACCTTTTTTTCAAATCCTCCGAAATCGTGAAAAACGACATACTATAGTATGCCCTCCGACACCATGGACTATAGCCTTTCGCTTTTGCGTGATTTTCACCTTTTTTTCAAATCCTCCGAAATCGTGAAAAACGACATACTAGTATGCGGTCCGAGACCATGGACTATAGCCTTTCGCTTTTGCGTGATTTTCACCTTTTTTTCAAATCCTCCGAAATCGTGAAAAACGACATACTATAGTATGCCCTCCGACACCATGGACTATAGCCTTTCGCTTTTGCGTGATTTTCACCTTTTTTTCAAATCCTCCGAAATCGTGAAAAACAACATACTATAGTATGCCCTCCGACACCATGGACTATAGCCTTTCGCTTTTGCGTGATTTTCACCTTTTTTTCAAATCCTCCGAAATCGTGAAAAACGACATACTATAGTATGCCCTCCGACACCATGGACTATAGCCTTTCGCTTTTGCGTGATTTTCACCTTTTTTTCAAATCCTCCGAAATCGTGAAAAACGACATACTAGTATGCGGTCCGAGACCATGGACTATAGCCTTTCGCTTTTGCGTGATTTTCACCTTTTTTTCAAATCCTCCGAAATCGTGAAAAACGACATACTATAGTATGCCCTCCGACACCATGGACTATAGCCTTTCGCTTTTGCGTGATTTTCACCTTTTTTTCAAATCCTCCGAAATCGTGAAAAACAACATACTATAGTATGCCCTCCGACACCATGGACTATAGCCTTTCGCTTTTGCGTGATTTTCACCTTTTTTTCAAATCCTCCGAAATCGTGAAAAACGACATACTATAGTATGCCCTCCGACACCATGGACTATAGCCTTTCGCTTTTGCGTGATTTTCACCTTTTTTTCAAATCCTCCGAAATCGTGAAAAACGACATACTATAGTATGCCCTCCGACACCATGGACTATAGCCTTTCGCTTTTGCGTGATTTTCACCTTTTTTTCAAATCCTCCGAAATCGTGAAAAACGACATACTATAGTATGCCCTCCGACACCATGGACTATAGCCTTTCGCTTTTGCGTGATTTTCACCTTTTTTTCAAATCCTCCGAAATCGTGAAAAACAACATACTATAGTATGCCCTCCGACACCATGGACTATAGCCTTTCGCTTTTGCGTGATTTTCACCTTTTTTTCAAATCCTCCGAAATCGTGAAAAACGACATACTATAGTATGCCCTCCGACACCATGGACTATAGCCTTTCGCTTTTGCGTGATTTTCACCTTTTTTTCAAATCCTCCGAAATCGTGAAAAACGACATACTATAGTATGCCCTCCGACACCATGGACTATAGCCTTTCGCTTTTGCGTGATTTTCACCTTTTTTTCAAATCCTCCGAAATCGTGAAAAACGACATACTATAGTATGCCCTCCGACACCATGGACTATAGCCTTTCGCTTTTGCGTGATTTTCACCTTTTTTTCAAATCCTCCGAAATCGTGAAAAACGACATACTATAGTATGCCCTCCGACACCATGGACTATAGCCTTTCGCTTTTGCGTGATTTTCACCTTTTTTTCAAATCCTCCGAAATCGTGAAAAACGACATACTATAGTATGCCCTCCGACACCATGGACTATAGCCTTTCGCTTTTGCGTGATTTTCACCTTTTTTTCAAATCCTCTGAAATCGTGAAAAACGACATACTATAGTATGCCCTCCGACACCATGGACTATAGCCTTTCGCTTTTGCGTGATTTTCACCTTTTTTTCAAATCCTCCGAAATCGTGAAAAACGACATACTAGTATGCGGTCCGAGACCATGGACTATAGCCTTTCGCTTTTGCGTGATTTTCACCTTTTTTTCAAATCCTCCGAAATCGTGAAAAACGACATACTATAGTATGCCCTCCGACACCATGGACTATAGCCTTTCGCTTTTGCGTGATTTTCACCTTTTTTTCAAATCCTCCGAAATCGTGAAAAACGACATACTATAGTATGCCCTCCGACACCATGGACTATAGCCTTTCGCTTTTGCGTGATTTTCACCTTTTTTTCAAATCCTCCGAAATCGTGAAAAACGACATACTATAGTATGCCCTCCGACACCATGGACTATAGCCTTTCGCTTTTGCGTGATTTTCACCTTTTTTTCAAATCCTCCGAAATCGTGAAAAACGACATACTATAGTATGCCCTCCGACACCATGGACTATAGCCTTTCGCTTTTGCGTGATTTTCACCTTTTTTTCAAATCCTCCGAAATCGTGAAAAACGACATACTATAGTATGCCCTCCGACACCATGGACTATAGCCTTTCGCTTTTGCGTGATTTTCACCTTTTTTTCAAATCCTCCGAAATCGTGAAAAACGACATACTATAGTATGCCCTCCGACACCATGGACTATAGCCTTTCGCTTTTGCGTGATTTTCACCTTTTTTTCAAATCCTCCGAAATCGTGAAAAACGACATACTATAGTATGCCCTCCGACACCATGGACTATAGCCTTTCGCTTTTGCGTGATTTTCACCTTTTTTTCAAATCCTCCGAAATCGTGAAAAACGGCATACTATAGTATGCCCTCCGACACCATGGACTATAGCCTTTCGCTTTTGCGTGATTTTCACCTTTTTTTCAAATCCTCCGAAATCGTGAAAAACGACATACTATAGTATGCCCTCCGACACCATGGACTATAGCCTTTCGCTTTTGCGTGATTTTCACCTTTTTTTCAAATCCTCCGAAATCGTGAAAAACGACATACTATAGTATGCCCTCCGACACCATAATAATAATAATAATAATAAAACTTTATTTGTATAGCACCTTTCATGACATGAAATGCAGCTCAAAGTGCTTTACACAAAAAAGAAAAGAAAAGCAGGGCATAAACAATACAGTGAGGACATGAATAACATTTTTTTAAAAAGACAGATAAATCAATTAAAAGCAAGGGTGTAAAAGTGGGTCTTGAGCTGAGCTTTAAAAATGTCTACAGAGGCTGCCTGTCGAAGGTACAGTGGGAGTTTGTTCCACGCCGTCGGCCCGTAGAAGCAAAAAGCTGCTTCCCCGTATTTTTTAGTTGCCATTTTTTTAGGCAAAGCGAGCAGGCCAGCAGTGGAAGACCTTAGGGGGCGGTTTGGGACATATTTCGGCAGGCAGTCATGTAGGTAGGAAGGTGCGAGACCATTGAGAGCTTTATAAACAAGTAAAAGAATTTTAAAATCAATCCTAAAAACAACCGGAAGCCAGTGCAATGAGGCCAAGACTGGAGTAATATGTTCTCTCATCTTAGTTCTAGTTAAGACTCTGGCTGCTGCATTTTGGACAAGTTGTAATCTGTCAGTTGATTTCTTAGGCAATCCAGAAAAAAGTGCATTGCAGTAATCAAGCCGAGAAAAAACAAAGGCGTGGATTAGCGTTTTTGCATCGTCCAGTGACAAATATAGCCTTTGGACTATAGCCTTTCGCTTTTGCGTGATTTTCACCTTTTTTTTTAAATCCTCCGAAATCGTGAAAAACGACATACTATAGTATGCCCTCCGACACCATGGACTATAGCCTTTCGCTTTTGCGTGATTTTCACCTTTTTTTCAAATCCTCCGAAATCGTGAAAAACGACATACTATAGTATGCCCTCCGACACCATGGACTATAGCCTTTCGCTTTTGCGTGATTTTCACCTTTTTTTCAAATCCTCCGAAATCGTGAAAAACGACATACTATAGTATGCCCTCCGACACCATGGACTATAGCCTTTCGCTTTTGCGTGATTTTCACCTTTTTTTCAAATCCTCCGAAATCGTGAAAAACGACATACTATAGTATGCCCTCCGACACCATGGACTATAGCCTTTCGCTTTTGCGTGATTTTCACCTTTTTTTCAAATCCTCCGAAATCGTGAAAAACGGCATACTATAGTATGCCCTCCGACACCATGGACTATAGCCTTTCGCTTTTGCGTGATTTTCACCTTTTTTTCAAATCCTCCGAAATCGTGAAAAACAACATACTATAGTATGCCCTCCGACACCATGGACTATAGCCTTTCGCTTTTGCGTGATTTTCACCTTTTTTTCAAATCCTCCGAAATCGTGAAAAACGACATACTATAGTATGCCCTCCGACACCATGGACTATAGCCTTTCGCTTTTGCGTGATTTTCACCTTTTTTTCAAATCCTCCGAAATCGTGAAAAACGACATACTATAGTATGCCCTCCGACACCATGGACTATAGCCTTTCGCTTTTGCGTGATTTTCACCTTTTTTTCAAATCCTCCGAAATCGTGAAAAACGACATACTATAGTATGCCCTCCGACACCATGGACTATAGCCTTTCGCTTTTGCGTGATTTTCACCTTTTTTTCAAATCCTCCGAAATCGTGAAAAACGACATACTATAGTATGCCCTCCGACACCATGGACTATAGCCTTTCGCTTTTGCGTGATTTTCACCTTTTTTTCAAATCCTCCGAAATCGTGAAAAACGACATACTATAGTATGCCCTCCGACACCATGGACTATAGCCTTTCGCTTTTGCGTGATTTTCACCTTTTTTTCAAATCCTCTGAAATCGTGAAAAACGACATACTATAGTATGCCCTCCGACACCATGGACTATAGCCTTTCGCTTTTGCGTGATTTTCACCTTTTTTTCAAATCCTCCGAAATCGTGAAAAACGACATACTAGTATGCGGTCCGAGACCATGGACTATAGCCTTTCGCTTTTGCGTGATTTTCACCTTTTTTTCAAATCCTCCGAAATCGTGAAAAACGACATACTATAGTATGCCCTCCGACACCATGGACTATAGCCTTTCGCTTTTGCGTGATTTTCACCTTTTTTTCAAATCCTCCGAAATCGTGAAAAACGACATACTATAGTATGCCCTCCGACACCATGGACTATAGCCTTTCGCTTTTGCGTGATTTTCACCTTTTTTTCAAATCCTCCGAAATCGTGAAAAACGACATACTATAGTATGCCCTCCGACACCATGGACTATAGCCTTTCGCTTTTGCGTGATTTTCACCTTTTTTTCAAATCCTCCGAAATCGTGAAAAACGACATACTATAGTATGCCCTCCGACACCATGGACTATAGCCTTTCGCTTTTGCGTGATTTTCACCTTTTTTTCAAATCCTCCGAAATCGTGAAAAACGACATACTATAGTATGCCCTCCGACACCATGGACTATAGCCTTTCGCTTTTGCGTGATTTTCACCTTTTTTTCAAATCCTCCGAAATCGTGAAAAACGACATACTATAGTATGCCCTCCGACACCATGGACTATAGCCTTTCGCTTTTGCGTGATTTTCACCTTTTTTTCAAATCCTCCGAAATCGTGAAAAACGACATACTATAGTATGCCCTCCGACACCATGGACTATAGCCTTTCGCTTTTGCGTGATTTTCACCTTTTTTTCAAATCCTCCGAAATCGTGAAAAACGGCATACTATAGTATGCCCTCCGACACCATGGACTATAGCCTTTCGCTTTTGCGTGATTTTCACCTTTTTTTCAAATCCTCCGAAATCGTGAAAAACGACATACTATAGTATGCCCTCCGACACCATGGACTATAGCCTTTCGCTTTTGCGTGATTTTCACCTTTTTTTCAAATCCTCCGAAATCGTGAAAAACGACATACTATAGTATGCCCTCCGACACCATAATAATAATAATAATAATAAAACTTTATTTGTATAGCACCTTTCATGACATGAAATGCAGCTCAAAGTGCTTTACACAAAAAAGAAAAGAAAAGCAGGGCATAAACAATACAGTGAGGACATGAATAACATTTTTTTAAAAAGACAGATAAATCAATTAAAAGCAAGGGTGTAAAAGTGGGTCTTGAGCTGAGCTTTAAAAATGTCTACAGAGGCTGCCTGTCGAAGGTACAGTGGGAGTTTGTTCCACGCCGTCGGCCCGTAGAAGCAAAAAGCTGCTTCCCCGTATTTTTTAGTTGCCATTTTTTTAGGCAAAGCGAGCAGGCCAGCAGTGGAAGACCTTAGGGGGCGGTTTGGGACATATTTCGGCAGGCAGTCATGTAGGTAGGAAGGTGCGAGACCATTGAGAGCTTTATAAACAAGTAAAAGAATTTTAAAATCAATCCTAAAAACAACCGGAAGCCAGTGCAATGAGGCCAAGACTGGAGTAATATGTTCTCTCATCTTAGTTCTAGTTAAGACTCTGGCTGCTGCATTTTGGACAAGTTGTAATCTGTCAGTTGATTTCTTAGGCAATCCAGAAAAAAGTGCATTGCAGTAATCAAGCCGAGAAAAAACAAAGGCGTGGATTAGCGTTTTTGCATCGTCCAGTGACAAATATAGCCTTTGGACTATAGCCTTTCGCTTTTGCGTGATTTTCACCTTTTTTTTTAAATCCTCCGAAATCGTGAAAAACGACATACTATAGTATGCCCTCCGACACCATGGACTATAGCCTTTCGCTTTTGCGTGATTTTCACCTTTTTTTCAAATCCTCCGAAATCGTGAAAAACGACATACTATAGTATGCCCTCCGACACCATGGACTATAGCCTTTCGCTTTTGCGTGATTTTCACCTTTTTTTCAAATCCTCCGAAATCGTGAAAAACGACATACTATAGTATGCCCTCCGACACCATGGACTATAGCCTTTCGCTTTTGCGTGATTTTCACCTTTTTTTCAAATCCTCCGAAATCGTGAAAAACGACATACTATAGTATGCCCTCCGACACCATGGACTATAGCCTTTCGCTTTTGCGTGATTTTCACCTTTTTTTCAAATCCTCCGAAATCGTGAAAAACGGCATACTATAGTATGCCCTCCGACACCATGGACTATAGCCTTTCGCTTTTGCGTGATTTTCACCTTTTTTTCAAATCCTCCGAAATCGTGAAAAACGACATACTATAGTATGCCCTCCGACACCATAATAATAATAATAATAATAAAACTTTATTTGTATAGCACCTTTCATGACATGAAATGCAGCTCAAAGTGCTTTACACAAAAAAGAAAAGAAAAGCAGGGCATAAACAATACAGTGAGGACATGAATAACATTTTTTTTAAAAGACAGATAAATCAATTAAAAGCAAGGGTGTAAAAGTGGGTCTTGAGCTGAGCTTTAAAAATGTCTACAGAGGCTGCCTGTCGAAGGTACAGTGGGAGTTTGTTCCACGCCGTCGGCCCGTAGAAGCAAAAAGCTGCTTCCCCGTATTTTTTAGTTGCCATTTTTTTAGGCAAAGCGAGCAGGCCAGCAGTGGAAGACCTTAGGGGGCGGTTTGGGACATATTTCGGCAGGCAGTCATGTAGGTAGGAAGGTGCGAGACCATTGAGAGCTTTATAAACAAGTAAAATAATTTTAAAATCAATCCTAAAAACAACCGGAAGCCAGTGCAATGAGGCCAAGACTGGAGTAATATGTTCTCTCATCTTAGTTCTAGTTAAGACTCTGGCTGCTGCATTTTGGACAAGTTGTAATCTGTCAGTTGATTTCTTAGGCAATCCAGAAAAAAGTGCATTGCAGTAATCAAGCCGAGAAAAAACAAAGGCGTGGATTAGCGTTTTTGCATCGTCCAGTGACAAATATAGCCTTTGGACTATAGCCTTTCGCTTTTGCGTGATTTTCACCTTTTTTTTTAAATCCTCCGAAATCGTGAAAAACGACATACTATAGTATGCCCTCCGACACCATGGACTATAGCCTTTCGCTTTTGCGTGATTTTCACCTTTTTTTCAAATCCTCCGAAATCGTGAAAAACGACATACTATAGTATGCCCTCCGACACCATGGACTATAGCCTTTCGCTTTTGCGTGATTTTCACCTTTTTTTCAAATCCTCCGAAATCGTGAAAAACGACATACTATAGTATGCCCTCCGACACCATGGACTATAGCCTTTCGCTTTTGCGTGATTTTCACCTTTTTTTCAAATCCTCCGAAATCGTGAAAAACGACATACTATAGTATGCCCTCCGACACCATGGACTATAGCCTTTCGCTTTTGCGTGATTTTCACCTTTTTTTCAAATCCTCCGAAATCGTGAAAAACGGCATACTATAGTATGCCCTCCGACACCATGGACTATAGCCTTTCGCTTTTGCGTGATTTTCACCTTTTTTTCAAATCCTCCGAAATCGTGAAAAACGACATACTATAGTATGCCCTCCGACACCATAATAATAATAATAATAATAAAACTTTATTTGTATAGCACCTTTCATGACATGAAATGCAGCTCAAAGTGCTTTACACAAAAAAGAAAAGAAAAGCAGGGCATAAACAATACAGTGAGGACATGAATAACATTTTTTTTAAAAGACAGATAAATCAATTAAAAGCAAGGGTGTAAAAGTGGGTCTTGAGCTGAGCTTTAAAAATGTCTACAGAGGCTGCCTGTCGAAGGTACAGTGGGAGTTTGTTCCACGCCGTCGGCCCGTAGAAGCAAAAAGCTGCTTCCCCGTATTTTTTAGTTGCCATTTTTTTAGGCAAAGCGAGCAGGCCAGCAGTGGAAGACCTTAGGGGGCGGTTTGGGACATATTTCGGCAGGCAGTCATGTAGGTAGGAAGGTGCGAGACCATTGAGAGCTTTATAAACAAGTAAAATAATTTTAAAATCAATCCTAAAAACAACCGGAAGCCAGTGCAATGAGGCCAAGACTGGAGTAATATGTTCTCTCATCTTAGTTCTAGTTAAGACTCTGGCTGCTGCATTTTGGACAAGTTGTAATCTGTCAGTTGATTTCTTAGGCAATCCAGAAAAAAGTGCATTGCAGTAATCAAGCCGAGAAAAAACAAAGGCGTGGATTAGCGTTTTTGCATCGTCCAGTGACAAATATAGCCTTTGGACTATAGCCTTTCGCTTTTGCGTGATTTTCACCTTTTTTTTTAAATCCTCCGAAATCGTGAAAAACGACATACTATAGTATGCCCTCCGACACCATGGACTATAGCCTTTCGCTTTTGCGTGATTTTCACCTTTTTTTCAAATCCTCCGAAATCGTGAAAAACGACATACTATAGTATGCCCTCCGACACCATGGACTATAGCCTTTCGCTTTTGCGTGATTTTCACCTTTTTTTTAAATCCTCCGAAATCGTGAAAAACGACATACTATAGTATGCCCTCCGACACCATGGACTATAGCCTTTCGCTTTTGCGTGATTTTCACCTTTTTTTCAAATCCTCCGAAATCGTGAAAAACGACATACTATAGTATGCCCTCCGACACCATGGACTATGGCCTTTCGCTTTTGCGTGATTTTCACCTTTTTTTCAAATCCTCCGAAATCGTGAAAAACGACATACTATAGTATGCCCTCCGACACCATGGACTATAGCCTTTCGCTTTTGCGTGATTTTCACCTTTTTTTCAAATCCTCCGAAATCGTGAAAAACGACATACTATAGTATGCCCTCCGACACCATGGACTATAGCCTTTCGCTTTTGCGTGATTTTCACCTTTTTTTCAAATCCTCCGAAATCGTGAAAAACGACATACTAGTATGCGGTCCGAGACCATGGACTATAGCCTTTCGCTTTTGCGTGATTTTCACCTTTTTTTCAAATCCTCCGAAATCGTGAAAAACGACATACTATAGTATGCCCTCCGACACCATGGACTATAGCCTTTCGCTTTTGCGTGATTTTCACCTTTTTTTCAAATCCTCCGAAATCGTGAAAAACAACATACTATAGTATGCCCTCCGACACCATGGACTATAGCCTTTCGCTTTTGCGTGATTTTCACCTTTTTTTCAAATCCTCCGAAATCGTGAAAAACGACATACTATAGTATGCCCTCCGACACCATGGACTATAGCCTTTCGCTTTTGCGTGATTTTCACCTTTTTTTCAAATCCTCCGAAATCGTGAAAAACGACATACTATAGTATGCCCTCCGACACCATGGACTATAGCCTTTCGCTTTTGCGTGATTTTCACCTTTTTTTCAAATCCTCCGAAATCGTGAAAAACGACATACTATAGTATGCCCTCCGACACCATGGACTATAGCCTTTCGCTTTTGCGTGATTTTCACCTTTTTTTCAAATCCTCCGAAATCGTGAAAAACGACATACTATAGTATGCCCTCCGACACCATGGACTATAGCCTTTCGCTTTTGCGTGATTTTCACCTCTTTTTCAAATCCTCCGAAATCGTGAAAAACGACATACTATAGTATGCCCTCCGACACCATGGACTATAGCCTTTCGCTTTTTGCGTGATTTTCACCTTTTTTTCAAATCCTCCGAAATCGTGAAAAACGACATACTATAGTATGCCCTCCGACACCATGGACTATAGCCTTTCGCTTTTGCGTGATTTTCACCTTTTTTTCAAATCCTCCGAAATCGTGAAAAACGACATACTATAGTATGCCCTCCGACACCATGGACTATAGCCTTTCGCTTTTGCGTGATTTTCACCTTTTTTTCAAATCCTCCGAAATCGTGAAAAACGACATACTATAGTATGCCCTCCGACACCATGGACTATAGCCTTTCGCTTTTGCGTGATTTTCACCTTTTTTTCAAATCCTCCGAAATCGTGAAAAACGACATACTATAGTATGCCCTCCGACACCATGGACTATAGCCTTTCGCTTTTGCGTGATTTTCACCTTTTTTTCAAATCCTCCGAAATCGTGAAAAACGACATACTAGTATGCGGTCCGAGACCATGGACTATAGCCTTTCGCTTTTGCGTGATTTTCACCTTTTTTTCAAATCCTCCGAAATCGTGAAAAACGACATACTATAGTATGCCCTCCGACACCATGGACTATAGCCTTTCGCTTTTGCGTGATTTTCACCTTTTTTTCAAATCCTCCGAAATCGTGAAAAACAACATACTATAGTATGCCCTCCGACACCATGGACTATAGCCTTTCGCTTTTGCGTGATTTTCACCTTTTTTTCAAATCCTCCGAAATCGTGAAAAACGACATACTATAGTATGCCCTCCGACACCATGGACTATAGCCTTTCGCTTTTGCGTGATTTTCACCTTTTTTTCAAATCCTCCGAAATCGTGAAAAACGACATACTATAGTATGCCCTCCGACACCATGGACTATAGCCTTTCGCTTTTGCGTGATTTTCACCTTTTTTTCAAATCCTCCGAAATCGTGAAAAACGACATACTATAGTATGCCCTCCGACACCATGGACTATAGCCTTTCGCTTTTGCGTGATTTTCACCTTTTTTTCAAATCCTCCGAAATCGTGAAAAATGACATACTATAGTATGCCCTCCGACACCATGGACTATAGCCTTTCGCTTTTGCGTGATTTTCACCTTTTTTTCAAATCCTCCGAAATCGTGAAAAACGACATACTATAGTATGCCCTCCGACACCATGGACTATAGCCTTTCGCTTTTGCGTGATTTTCACCTTTTTTTCAAATCCTCCGAAATCGTGAAAAACGACATACTATAGTATGCCCTCCGACACCATGGACTATAGCCTTTCGCTTTTGCGTGATTTTCACCTTTTTTTCAAATCCTCCGAAATCGTGAAAAACGACATACTATAGTATGCCCTCCGACACCATGGACTATAGCCTTTCGCTTTTGCGTGATTTTCACCTTTTTTTCAAATCCTCCGAAATCGTGAAAAACGACATACTATAGTATGCCCTCCGACACCATGGACTATAGCCTTTCGCTTTTGCGTGATTTTCACCTTTTTTTCAAATCCTCCGAAATCGTGAAAAACGACATACTATAGTATGCCCTCCGACACCATGGACTATAGCCTTTCGCTTTTGCTTGATTTTCACCTTTTTTTAAATCCTCCGAAATCGTGAAAAACGACATACTATAGTATGCCCTCCGACACCATGGACTATAGCCTTTCGCTTTTGCGTGATTTTCACCTTTTTTTCAAATCCTCCGAAATCGTGAAAAACGACATACTATAGTATGCCCTCCGACACCATGGACTATAGCCTTTCGCTTTTGCGTGATTTTCACCTTTTTTTCAAATCCTCCGAAATCGTGAAAAACGACATACTATAGTATGCCCTCCGACACCATGGACTATAGCCTTTCGCTTTTGCGTGATTTTCACCTTTTTTTCAAATCCTCCGAAATCGTGAAAAACGACATACTATAGTATGCCCTCCGACACCATGGACTATAGCCTTTCGCTTTTGCGTGATTTTCACCTTTTTTTCAAATCCTCCGAAATCGTGAAAAACGACATACTATAGTATGCCTACCGACACCATGGACTATAGCCTTTCGCTTTTGCGTGATTTTCACCTTTTTTTTAAATCCTCCGAAATCGTGAAAAACGACATACTATAGTATGCCCTCCGACACCATGGACTATAGCCTTTCGCTTTTGCGTGATTTTCACATTTTTTTCAAATCCTCCGAAATCGTGAACAACGACATAGTATAGTATGCCCTCCGACACCATGGACTATAGCCTTTCGCTTTTGCGTGATTTTCACCTTTTTTTCAAATCCTCCGAAATCGTGAAAAACGACATACTAAAGTATGCCCTCCGACACCATGGACTATAGCCTTTCGCTTTTGCGTGATTTTCACCTTTTTTTCAAATCCTCCGAAATCGTGAAAAACGACATACTATAGTATGCCCTCCGACACCATGGACTATAGCCTTTCGCTTTTGCGTGATTTTCACCTTTTTTTCAAATCCTCCGAAATCGTGAAAAACTACATACTATAGTATGCCTACCGACACCATGGACTATAGCCTTTCGCTTTTGCGTGATTTTCACCTTTTTTTTAAATCCTCCGAAATCGTGAAAAACGACATACTATAGTATGCCCTCCGACACCATGGACTATAGCCTTTCGCTTTTGCGTGATTTTCACCTTTTTTTCAAATCCTCCGAAATCGTGAAAAACGACATACTATAGTATGCCCTCCGACACCATGGACTATAGCCTTTCGCTTTTGCGTGATTTTCACCTTTTTTTTCAAATCCTCCGAAATCGTGAAAAACAACATACTATAGTATGCCCTCCGACACCATGGACTATAGCCTTTCGCTTTTGCGTGATTTTCACCTTTTTTTCAAATCCTCCGAAATCGTGAAAAAAGACATACTATAGTATGCCCTCCGACACCATGGACTATAGCCTTTCGCTTTTGCGTGATTTTCACCTTTTTTTCAAATCCTCCGAAATCGTGAAAAACAACATACTATAGTATGCCCTCCGACACCATGGACTATAGCCTTTCGCTTTTGCGTGATTTTCACCTTTTTTTCAAATCCTCCGAAATCGTGAAAAACGACATACTATAGTATGCCCTCCGACACCATGGACTATAGCCTTTCGCTTTTGCGTGATTTTCACCTTTTTTTCAAATCCTCCGAAATCGTGAAAAACGACATACTATAGTATGCCCTCCGACACCATGGACTATAGCCTTTCGCTTTTGCGTGATTTTCACCTTTTTTTCAAATCCTCCGAAATCGTGAAAAACGACATACTATAGTATGCCCTCCGACACCATGGACTATAGCCTTTCGCTTTTGCGTGATTTTCACCTTTTTTTCAAATCCTCCAAAATCGTGAAAAACGACATACTATAGTATGCCCTCCGACACCATGGACTATAGCCTTTCGCTTTTGCGTGATTTTCACCTTTTTTTTCAAATCCTCCGAAATCGTGAAAAACGACATACTATAGTATGCCCTCCGACACCATGGACTATAGCCTTTCGCTTTTGCGTGATTTTCACCTTTTTTTCAAATCCTCCGAAATTGTGAAAAACGACATACTATAGTATGCCCTCCGACACCATGGACTATAGCCTTTCGCTTTTGCGTGATTTTCACCTTTTTTTCAAATCCTCCGAAATCGTGAAAAACAACATACTATAGTATGCCCTCCGACACCATGGACTATAGCCTTTCGCTTTTGCGTGATTTTCACCTTTTTTTCAAATCCTCCGAAATCGTGAAAAACGACATACTATAGTATGCCCTCCGACACCATGGACTATAGCCTTTCGCTTTTCCGTGATTTTCACCTTTTTTTCAAATCCTCCGAAATCGTGAAAAACGACATACTATAGTATGCCCTCCGACACCATGGACTATAGCCTTTCGCTTTTGCGTGATTTTCACCTTTTTTTTAAATCCTCCGAAATCGTGAAAAACGACATACTATAGTATGCCCTCCGACACCATGGACTATAGCCTTTCGCTTTTGCGTGATTTTCACCTTTTTTTCAAATCCTCCGAAATCGTGAAAAACGACATACTATAGTATGCCCTCCGACACCATGGACTATAGCCTTTCGCTTTTGCGTGATTTTCACCTTTTTTTCAAATCCTCCGAAATCGTGAAAAACGACATACTATAGTATGCCCTCCGACACCATGGACTATAGCCTTTCGCTTTTGCGTGATTTTCACCTTTTTTTCAAATCCTCCGAAATCGTGAAAAACGACATACTAGTATGCGGTCCGAGACCATGGACTATAGCCTTTCGCTTTTGCGTGATTTTCACCTTTTTTTCAAATCCTCCGAAATCGTGAAAAACGATATACTATAGTATGCCCTCCGACACCATGGACTATAGCCTTTCGCTTTTGCGTGATTTTCACCTTTTTTTCAAATCCTCCGAAATCGTGAAAAACGACATACTATAGTATGCCTACCGACACCATGGACTATAGCCTTTCGCTTTTGCGTGATTTTCACCTTTTTTTTTAAATCCTCCGAAATCGTGAAAAACGACATACTATAGTATGCCCTCCGACACCATGGACTATAGCCTTTCGCTTTTGCGTGATTTTCACCTTTTTTTCAAATCCTCCGAAATCGTGAAAAACGACATACTATAGTATGCCCTCCGACACCATGGACTATAGCCTTTCGCGTGATTTTCACCTTTTTTTCAAATCCTCCGAAATCGTGAAAAACGACATACTATAGTATGCCCTCCGACACCATGGACTATAGCCTTTCGCTTTTGCGTGATTTTCACCTTTTTTTCAAATCCTCCGAAATCGTGAAAAAACGACATACTATAGTATGCCTACCGACACCATGGACTATAGCCTTTCGCTTTTGCGTGATTTTCACCTTTTTTTTAAAATCCTCCGAAATCGTGAAAAACGACATACTATAGTATGCCCTCCGACACCATGGACTATAGCCTTTCGCTTTTGCGTGATTTTCACCTTTTTTTCAAATCCTCCGAAATCGTGAAAAACGACATACTATAGTATGCCCTCCGACACCATGGACTATAGCCTTTCGCTTTTGCGTGATTTTCACCTTTTTTTCAAATCCTCCGAAATCGTGAAAAACGACATACTATAGTATGCCCTCCGACACCATGGACTATAGCCTTTCGCTTTTGCGTGATTTTCACCTTTTTTTCAAATCCTCCGAAATCGTGAAAAACGACATACTAGTATGCGGTCCGAGACCATGGACTATAGCCTTTCGCTTTTGCGTGATTTTCACCTTTTTTTCAAATCCTCCGAAATCGTGAAAAACGACATACTATAGTATGCCCTCCGACACCATGGACTATAGCCTTTCGCTTTTGCGTGATTTTCACCTTTTTTTCAAATCCTCCGAAATCGTGAAAAACGACATACTATAGTATGCCCTCCGACACCATGGACTATAGCCTTTCGCTTTTGCGTGATTTTCACCTTTTTTTCAAATCCTCCGAAATCGTGAAAAACGACATACTATAGTATGCCCTCCGACACCATGGACTATAGCCTTTCGCTTTTGCGTGATTTTCACCTTTTTTTCAAATCCTCCGAAATCGTGAAAAACGACATACTATAGTATGCCCTCCGACACCATGGACTATAGCCTTTCGCTTTTGCGTGATTTTCACCTTTTTTTCAAATCCTCCGAAATCGTGAAAAACGACATACTAGTATGCCGTCCGACACCATGGACTATAGCCTTTCGCTTTTGCGTGATTTTCACCTTTTTTTCAAATCCTCCGAAATCGTGAAAAACGACATACTAGTATGCCGGTCCGAGACCATGGACTATAGCCTTTCGCTTTTGCGTGATTTTCACCTTTTTTTCAAATCCTCCGAAATCGTGAAAAACGACATACTATAGTATGCCCTCCGACACCATGGACTATAGCCTTTCGCTTTTGCGTGATTTTCACCTTTTTTTCAAATCCTCCGAAATCGTGAAAAACGACATACTATAGTATGCCCTCCGACACCATGGACTATAGCCTTTCGCTTTTGCGTGATTTTCACCTTTTTTTCAAATCCTCCGAAATCGTGAAAAACGACATACTATAGTATGCCCTCCGACACCATGGACTATAGCCTTTCGCTTTTGCGTGATTTTCACCTTTTTTTCAAATCCTCCGAAATCGTGAAAAACGACATACTATAGTATGCCCTCCGACACCATGGACTATAGCCTTTCGCTTTTGCGTGATTTTCACCTTTTTTTCAAATCCTCCGAAATCGTGAAAAACGACATACTATAGTATGCCCTCCGACACCATGGACTATAGCCTTTCGCTTTTGCGTGATTTTCACCTTTTTTTCAAATCCTCCGAAATCGTGAAAAACGACATACTATAGTATGCCCTCCGACACCATGGACTATAGCCTTTCGCTTTTGCGTGATTTTCACCTTTTTTTCAAATCCTCCGAAATCGTGAAAAACGACATACTATAGTATGCCCTCCGACACCATGGACTATAGCCTTTCGCTTTTGCGTGATTTTCACCTTTTTTTCAAATCCTCCGAAATCGTGAAAAACGACATACTATAGTATGCCCTCCGACACCATGGACTATAGCCTTTCGCTTTTGCGTGATTTTCACCTTTTTTTCAAATCCTCCGAAATCGTGAAAAACGACATACTATAGTATGCCCTCCGACACCATGGACTATAGCCTTTCGCTTTTGCGTGATTTTCACCTTTTTTTCAAATCCTCCGAAATCGTGAAAAACGACATACTATAGTATGCCCTCCGACACCATGGACTATAGCCTTTCGCTTTTGCGTGATTTTCACCTTTTTTTCAAATCCTCCGAAATCGTGAAAAACGACATACTATAGTATGCCCTCCGACACCATGGACTATAGCCTTTCGCTTTTGCGTGATTTTCACCTTTTTTTCAAATCCTCCGAAATCGTGAAAAACGACATACTATAGTATGCCCTCCGACACCATGGACTATAGCCTTTCGCTTTTGCGTGATTTTCACCTTTTTTTCAAATCCTCCGAAATCGTGAAAAACGACATACTATAGTATGCCCTCCGACACCATGGACTATAGCCTTTCGCTTTTGCGTGATTTTCACCTTTTTTTCAAATCCTCCGAAATCGTGAAAAAACGACATACTATAGTATGCCCTCCGACACCATGGACTATAGCCTTTCGCTTTTGCGTGATTTTCACCTTTTTTTCAAATCCTCCGAAATCGTGAAAAACGACATACTATAGTATGCCCTCCGACACCATGGACTATAGCCTTTCGCTTTTGCGTGATTTTCACCTTTTTTTTCAAATCCTCCGAAATCGTGAAAAACGACATACTATAGTATGCCCTCCGACACCATGGACTATAGCCTTTCGCTTTTGCGTGATTTTCACCTTTTTTTCAAATCCTCCGAAATCGTGAAAAACGACATACTATAGTATGCCCTCCGACACCATGGACTATAGCCTTTCGCTTTTGCGTGATTTTCACCTTTTTTTCAAATCCTCCGAAATCGTGAAAAACGACATACTATAGTATGCCCTCCGACACCATGGACTATAGCCTTTCGCTTTTGCGTGATTTTCACCTTTTTTTCAAATCCTCCGAAATCGTGAAAAACGACATACTATAGTATGCCCTCCGACACCATGGACTATAGCCTTTCGCTTTTGCGTGATTTTCACCTTTTTTTCAAATCCTCCGAAATCGTGAAAAACGACATACTATAGTATGCCCTCCGACACCATGGACTATAGCCTTTCGCTTTTGCGTGATTTTCACCTTTTTTTCAAATCCTCCGAAATCGTGAAAAAACGACATACTATAGTATGCCCTCCGACACCATGGACTATAGCCTTTCGCTTTTGCGTGATTTTCACCTTTTTTTTAAATCCTCCGAAATCGTGAAAAACGACATACTATAGTATGCCCTCCGACACCATGGACTATAGCCTTTCGCTTTTGCGTGATTTTCACCTTTTTTTCAAATCCTCCGAAATCGTGAAAAACGACATACTATAGTATGCCCTCCGACACCATGGACTATAGCCTTTCGCTTTTGCGTGATTTTCACCTTTTTTTCAAATCCTCCGAAATCGTGAAAAACGACATACTATAGTATGCCCTCCGACACCATGGACTATAGCCTTTCGCTTTTGCGTGATTTTCACCTTTTTTTCAAATCCTCCGAAATCGTGAAAAACGACATACTATAGTATGCCCTCCGACACCATGGACTATAGCCTTTCGCTTTTGCGTGATTTTCACCTTTTTTTCAAATCCTCCGAAATCGTGAAAAACGACATACTATAGTATGCCCTCCGACACCATGGACTATAGCCTTTCGCTTTTGCGTGATTTTCACCTTTTTTTCAAATCCTCCGAAATCGTGAAAAACGACATACTATAGTATGCCCTCCGACACCATGGACTATAGCCTTTCGCTTTTGCGTGATTTTCACCTTTTTTTCAAATCCTCCGAAATCGTGAAAAACGACATACTATAGTATGCCCTCCGACACCATGGACTATAGCCTTTCGCTTTTGCGTGATTTTCACCTTTTTTTCAAATCCTCCGAAATCGTGAAAAACGACATACTATAGTATGCCCCTCCGACACCATGGACTATAGCCTTTCGCTTTTGCGTGATTTTCACCTTTTTTTCAAATCCTCCGAAATCGTGAAAAACGACATACTATAGTATGCCCTCCGACACCATGGACTATAGCCTTTCGCTTTTGCGTGATTTTCACCTTTTTTTTCAAATCCTCCGAAATCGTGAAAAACGACATACTATAGTATGCCCTCCGACACCATGGACTATAGCCTTTCGCTTTTGCGTGATTTTCACCTTTTTTTCAAATCCTCCGAAATCGTGAAAAACGACATACTATAGTATGCCCTCCGACACCATGGACTATAGCCTTTCGCTTTTGCGTGATTTTCACCTTTTTTTCAAATCCTCCGAAATCGTGAAAAACGACATACTATAGTATGCCCTCCGACACCATGGACTATAGCCTTTCGCTTTTGCGTGATTTTCACCTTTTTTTCAAATCCTCCGAAATCGTGAAAAACGACATACTATAGTATGCCCTCCGACACCATGGACTATAGCCTTTCGCTTTTGCGTGATTTTCACCTTTTTTTCAAATCCTCCGAAATCGTGAAAAACGACATACTATAGTATGCCCTCCGACACCATGGACTATAGCCTTTCGCTTTTGCGTGATTTTCACCTTTTTTTCAAATCCTCCGAAATCGTGAAAAACGACATACTATAGTATGCCCTCCGACACCATGGACTATAGCCTTTCGCTTTTGCGTGATTTTCACCTTTTTTTCAAATCCTCCGAAATCGTGAAAAACGACATACTATAGTATGCCCTCCGACACCATGGACTATAGCCTTTCGCTTTTGCGTGATTTTCACCTTTTTTTCAAATCCTCCGAAATCGTGAAAAACGACATACTATAGTATGCCCTCCGACACCATGGACTATAGCCTTTCGCTTTTGCGTGATTTTCACCTTTTTTTCAAATCCTCCGAAATCGTGAAAAACGACATACTATAGTATGCCCTCCGACACCATGGACTATAGCCTTTCGCTTTTGCGTGATTTTCACCTTTTTTTCAAATCCTCCGAAATCGTGAAAAACGACATACTATAGTATGCCCTCCGACACCATGGGACTATAGCCTTTCGCTTTTGCGTGATTTTCACCTTTTTTTCAAATCCTCCGAAATCGTGAAAAACGACATACTATAGTATGCCCTCCGACACCATGGACTATAGCCTTTCGCTTTTGCGTGATTTTCACCTTTTTTTCAAATCCTCCGAAATCGTGAAAAACGACATACTATAGTATGCCCTCCGACACCATGGACTATAGCCTTTTCGCTTTTGCGTGATTTTCACCTTTTTTTCAAAATCCTCCGAAATCGTGAAAAACGACATACTATAGTAATGCCCTCCGACACCATGGACTATAGCCTTTCGCTTTTGCGTGATTTTCACCTTTTTTTTCCAAATCCTCCGAAATCGGAAAAACGACATACTATAGT